>NW_018480052.1:45706-73414 GCF_002113885.1 Mizuhopecten yessoensis | reverse complement strand
CTTTGTCCAAAGATGCTCTAGGACAAATTTGGTCAAAATCCTTCTATTGGTTGAGAAGAAGAAGATTTTTAAAGATTTACCTATTTTCCCCCTATTTGGCCCCGCCCCTCTGCCCCCAGGGGGGTTATACCCTCCGTTTATACAAAACTGAGAACCCTTTGGCCAATGATGCTCCTGACCAAATTTGGTCAAAATCCTCTGAGCCATTCAGGACAAGTAGCATTTTAAAGGAAAAAGTTGCCGGACGCCGGACGCCGGACGCTGCACCATGGGATAAGCTCACTTGGCCCTTTGGGCCAGGTGAGCTAAAAATGGATGGCTATTCATGATCAAGGTATATGATACCATAAATACCCCTGTAGTAACACTGACCTCAACACAGTTAACCTACATATTGTATTCAACCTATTAAACGACACCATTATAATGTCCCTATCCTTTTCTAAGCCTGTGTTACCCCCCTCCCCTTCATCACCATTTATTTTAACCTTCTTGAAAACAAGGTGCATATAAAAGTTTGTTTCATTGAGAATTATGCAAGGGCCTGCCCTGCAATCACTCAAATTTTTCAGTTGAATACGCTAATGATTATTTCTCCTTAAAACACATGAACACATATTTTAAACGTTTTTTTCCCCGTAGGATAGAGGTTCTAAGGACAAGGTCAATGCTACAGACAGACCAGGAAAGCATACAAAATACCTTCATATCACCAACAGGATGTCACCATTTACGGAATCCACCTCCATCAGACAAACACACTGTAACCTTAGTGTCACCTTCTCCCCAATAAATCCCACAAAACATCACAAATTAATCCACGTTACGTGTCAGTACAGGTGGCAATGTGGGAAAATTACCAGAGCGACATACACTCCAGGTGAGTTTTTACATGGAACTGACAGAAATGTAGGTCCTTCACTTCCACCAGCATGGTGTACTGTCAAGCAGATTCATTCGCCTGTACTTGTATATAATGGTCCGTTGACCAGTGTCATTCACTGAAAGTAACCTACAACCCTGTCTGTCCATGAAATGGGGCCAAAGAGGTGACCCACTTCCTAAAACTCTGTCCCCTGATGTCCTTTGTTGTAGGTAACTTACACAGTCAAGATGTTACGGTTGTCACCTGTATAATGATCACCTATAGACTTAATGAGGTGACCAGACCTATAGCAGTATGACCCCTGACCTCCTTGCGGTCAGCTCAGCTTTAGGATCACCTATCTAGATCTAATGAGTAGAACTACAGCTGTTAACATCCATAGCATCACATACTAAACGTGGACCAGAAGCAGTAAAACCAAAATAATGTACCAGGTCTTCTGTGACAGAAAAGGAACATTAATGATAAATGTGGATCGTAAGCCGAAAAATCAAAAATAATGTAAGAGGTCTTAATTAAATTTCCCGAGAATCGCTATACAGTAGCTATAGCGTGTCTTGCCACAGACCATCAAAACTGTAAAATAGCAAAACACAAACGGACAAATTACATTGTCTATGCATCCAATGTTAGAAGTGAGTCAAGATGTGTCCGAGCACAGATCACACACTAACACCACAGTGACCTTCATCAGTGTAGTATTGTTACATAGATTAGCATTAGGTACCTATATAGCATTGCACATGAAGTACATATAACATGACTATGCAATCCCATGGGTAGATCATAACACAAGTAATTTCATAAAATAGTGAATCAGTGAATGAAACACGTCCCACAGATATCACTTTGTTTAGGAATTAAAGCAGATATTCAGCAACAGCAGCACACAAACATTGGTGCCTGTTTAACCAATCAAAACCAGTCATCAATGATGTAGAACCTCTGTGTATGATTCAGGAGGCTGAGAGCACAGTCACTGCCTCTAAAAACCAATCCTATATGTCACTGATAGTGTACCGTGCCAAAAACAGAATTTCAACATGTGAAACAGGGTTTTATCATCCAATTAAATCTTGAGTCAATCTACCGAAATACACGAAACCTGACTCAATACCAGCATCCACGATGGGGTAGCACCAACTAAAGTAGAAGCTTATCAGTATTATCAGGTAATACATAGCCCATAGTAGGTTGCAGTAAATTATGTACTATATCTATAGGCAGTCAAGAGACTGGGACATAGACTGGGACATCCAGACAGTAAATATATATAGGGACATCCAGACAGTACATAGACTGGGACATATAGACTGTACATAGACTGGGACATCCAGACAGTACATAGACTGGGACATCCAGACAGTACATAGACTGGGACATCTAGACTCTATATAGACTGGGACATCCAGACAGGACATAGACTGGGACATCCAGACAGTAAGGACATAGACTGGGACATCCAGACAGTACATAGACTGGGACATCCAGACAGTACATAGACTGGGACATCCAGACTGTACACAGACTGGGAGATACAGACAGTATATAGACTGGGACATACAGACTGTACATAGACTGGGACATACAGACAGTACATAGACTGGGACATCCAGACTGTACACAGACTGGGACATACAGACAGTACATAAACTGGGACATCCAGACAGTAGATAGACTGGGACATCCAGACTGTACACAGACTGGGACATCCAGACAGTACATAAACTGGGACATCCAGACAGTACATAGACTGGGACATACAGACAGTACATAGCCTGGGACATCCAGACAGTACATAAACTGAGACATCCAAACAGTACATAGACTGGGACATCCAGACTGTACACAGACTGGGACATCCAGACAGTACATAAACTGAGACATCCAAACAGTACATAGACTGGGACATCCAGACTGTACACAGACGGGGAGATACAGACAGTATATAGACTGGGACATACAGACTGTACATAGACTGAGACATCCAAACTGTCCATAGACTGGGACTCACAGAAAGTGAATATAAAGGCACATCCAAACAGTACACAGACTGGGACATCCAGATAGTACATATACTGAATAGACTGGGACATATAGACTGTACATAGACTGGGACATCCAGACAGTACATGGACTGGGACATCCAGACTGTACATAGACTGGGACATCCACACAGTACATAGACTGGGACATCCAGACAGTACATAAACTGAGACATCCAAACAGTACATAGACTGGGACATCCAGACTGTACACAGACTGGGACATCCAGACAGTACATAAACTGAGACATCCAAACAGTACATAGACTGGGACATCCAGACTGTACATAGATTGGGACATCCATACAGTACATAGACTGGGACATACAGACTGTACATAGACTGAGACATCCAAACTGTACATAGACTGGGACTCACAGAAAGTGAATATAAAGGCACATCCAAACAGTACACAGACTGGGACATCCAGATAGTACATATACTGAGACATCCAGATTGTACATAGACTGGGACATCCAGACAGTACATAGACTGGGACATCCAGACAGTACATACTCTGGGACATCCAAACTATACATAGACTGGGACATCCAGACAGTACATAGACTGGGACATCCAGACAGTACATAGACTGGGACATACAGAAAGTAAATAGACTGGGACATCCAGACAGTACGTAGACTGGGACATCCAGACAGTATATAGACTGGGACATCCAGACAGTACGTAGACTGGGACATCCAGACAGTACAAAAGCATGGACATCCAGCCAGTGCATAGACTGGGACATCCAGACAGGACATAGTCTGGGACATCCAGACAGTACATCGACTGGGACATCCAGACTGTACACAGACTGGGACATCCAGACAGTACGTAGACTGGGACATCCAGACAGTATATAGACTGGGACATCCAGACTCTACACAGACTGGGACATCCAGACAGTACAAAGACTGAGACATCCAGACAGTACATAGACTACATAGACTGGGACATCCAGACCGTACATAGACTGGGACATCCAGAAAGTACATAGACTGGGACATACAGAAAGTACATAGACTGGGACATACAGAAAGTACATAGACTGGGACATCCAGACAGAACATAGACTGGGACATCCAGACAGAACATAGACTGGGACATCCAGACAATACATAGACTGGGACATACAGACAGCACATAGACTGGGACATACAGAAAGTACATAGACTGGGACATACAGACAGTACATATACTGGGACATGCAGACTGTACATAGACTGGGACATCCATACAGTACACAGACTGGGACATACAGACTGTAAATAGACTGGGCCATACAGACAGTACATAGACTGGGACATCTAGAGTCTATATAGACTGGGACATCCAGACAGGACATAGTCTGGGACATCCAGACAGTACATACACTGGGACATCCAAACTATACATAGACGGGGACATCCAGACAGTACATAGACCGGGACATCCAGACAGTACATAGACGGGGGCATCCAGCCAGTACATAGACTGGCACATCCAGACAGTTCATAGACTGGGACATCCAAACAGTAAATAGACTGGAACATCCAGCCAGTACATAGGCTGGGACATCCAGATAGTACATATGCTGGGACATCCAGACAGTACATAGACCGGGACATCCAGACAGTACATAGACTCGGACATCCAGCCAGTACATAGACTGGCACATCCAGACAGTTCATAGACTGGGACATCCAAACAGTAAATAGACTGGAACATCCAGCCAGTACATAGGCTGGGACATCCAGACAGTACATAGACTACATAGACTGGGACATCCAGACAGTACATAGACTGAGACATCCAAACTGTACATAGACTGGGACTCACAGAAAGTGAATATAAAGGCACATCCAACCAGTACATAGACTGGGACATCCAGACTGTACATAGGCTGGGACATCCAGATAGTACATATGCTGGGACATCCAGACAGTACATATACTGGGACATCCAGACTGTACATAGACTGGGACATCCAGACAGTACATAGACTGGGACATCCAGACAAAGTGAATATAAAGGCACATCCAACCAGTACATAGACTGGGACATATAGACTGTACATATACTGGGACATCCAAACTGTACATAGACTGTGACTCACAGAAAGTGAATACAAAGGCACATCCAACCAGTACATAGACCGGGACATCCAGACTGTACATAGACTGGGACATCCATACAGTACATAGACTGTGACATCCAGACAGTACATAAACTAAGACATCCAAACAGTACATAAACTGAGACATCCAAACAGTACATAGACTGGGACATCTAGCTATAGACAGTACATAGACTGTAAATATAATTGGACATCCCGACAGTAAATATAAAGGGACATCCAGACAGTGATTTTAATGGGACATCCAGACAGTAAATAGCATGGGACATAAATATTCATTCACATGCAACTTATTGTGTTGCTTACCTATGTCAATTGTGAAATACCCTTATAAAGATCTGACATTGTTGAGAGAGTACCCAGCACTTTGTAAGAATTCAAACTGATACAGCCCAGACAGGTAAACCAACTGATGTATCTGACAATCACAAACATGACACCAAAGGGACAAATTGACTAGTCAATGCTGTTATAGGTTGACAAGTGTATGTGGTGTAACAGGTTAACTTTTCTAGTTTATGTGACAAAGGATTGGCAAGTCCATGGCTACCATAACTACCGGGTGTGTTGACTGCAGTGTGGAGGCTACAAAGACACGCGGCCCCCGTCCCAGGAGCCCCGCCACCACACGCAGTCTGTTTACCTGTCACCTCATTTACAGTTTCATTTAATGTTCGTTATGTCACACCTCCACGATCTTTCCCAACAATAGGAAATAACTAGAGAGAATCCCATGGGACTCTCACTGCAAGGGCGATTCCACCGGTAAATATCAAGCTTACACCTACAAATATTACAGGGAACCCCCGGGGAGTGCTGTGGTATATACAGGCCCTATGAGTGGGCTGGTCAATACATGTTGTTTAGATTATATGAGGTGCAACTCATTAAGCTTACCCTTGAGAATGATGCTACAAAGGTCAACTGTTTTGATCTACAATCATCCAAATTAAAACGAGTTCCTATATCTCATCATTTGTCTATTCGATATTGATCAGTCAGAATTTTGCACCATTTTTTCAAACCGATTGGTCAGAATTTGGTACCATTTTTCTTCCTGAATCTGATTGGTCAGAATTTGGTACCATTTGTCATCTTGACACCGATTGGTCAGAATTTTGTACTGTTTTTCTTCCTGATACTGATCATGATTGGTCAGAATTTGTTGCATAAATCTTTTGGATTTTGTCACTACAATATCTTTAGGAACATCGATTTAACTATAAAGGTAATTCTTTTTAACAATATCATTGACAGCAGTAAAGCTCCCAAAATCTGATTTCTGAAATAAAATTGGAAATCTATTGTTTCAAGAAATCTTTGTAATTAAATAAACATGTATATATATATATGACAGAAAGAAGCAAATGTGTCATGACAAAGCCAACACCATCTTAAAAATATCTCGGTGCCAGTTTTAACATTTTCATGTGAGATTGTATAAAATCAATCTTTTGCAAATAACTTACTTTCACAGGTTTCTTCTGCAATCATTGAAAAATAGAGAAAAGCAGATTTTTGAAACAAAAATGATCCTATCTAATAAGATTACATTTAAACACTTTGATAAACAAGATATCGTCCTGAAGTTGTTGGAACCATGAACGATTTGAGATATACTTTCTTATTATAGTTTTCCAAAACCTCCGACACATTAAAATATTCTCCAAACCCTCAAGATTGATAGCTCAGACACCCCTTTCCAATCTCTTCGTCTCATCGTTTATACATTTTACCACATTATACCTAAAAGGCCCACCTGAAATGGGTTTGCACTTAAAAAAGAATTTTTTGAAAGTGTATGGAATACCTCTGTATGCTTGTCTTCAAACAATCCTCATTGTGTACCTGTAGTGTTTACCTGTTAATGACGAGATTATAGCCGCGTAGGGCTCAGACAGCTTACACCATCAAATAGCCACTTACATTAACTGAAGTATGTGACAGGATAATTAAGCTTGTACAGGTACGTCTAAGTCAAGGGGGAATGTTTCCTGGAGACTTATCATCATGGCTACTTATATAGCATATAACTTCCTAGGACACCCAACTGTGGGGTTGGGTCGGGGTAACCCTAGAAACGACAGATGTAACACAGATAGAACGGTGGGAGTGTCGCTCAGCAAGGAATTGGAAGATGGAAGTGTTGCAACTCTTGTAAGGACAACAACGGAACCCAAGACAGGGAAAGAGATAGAGAGAGGCCGGGAGGGCAGTAGTCTTTGTAAGGACAACAACGGAACCCAAGACAGGGAAAGAGATAGAGAGATGGCAGCAGTCTTTGTAAGGACAAAACAAAAAGATGGGGGTGGGTGGAGGGTAGTGGGTTGGGGATTGGTGGGGGTTAGCCTTGTAACGAGAATGAGAAACTTAGAAGTGAGAAGGACAGACATCTGTGAAAGGATAATGAGAGGAATGGAGGTGTACACCTGTAAGAATGAGGGACCTAGAGTGAAGAAGGTAGTAATATCTGTAGGGAAAGCTCAGAAATCAAAAGGAATACAGAAATTTCTAAATCATGTCTATGATATTACCGTCATCTGTAATTTTATGTACATTTATTTGGGCATGGTAAATGTCCAGATAAACACGGACTTACCCTAAACGCCCATTCTATGGATTTTCGTGTCAATACTGCTTGTAAGAACTGTATGGAAAGTTTGCTGTATCCATGGAAAACTACAGAAGATAGCGGGTGTCCTTCCCTAAAAACAGACTGTGTCTCATTGTAAATATTGGACTAGATTTCCAGCTAACTTGTTCTAGATGGTTTGTCTGTTGAAACAACTAAACCAGGCTATCACGCCCAGTAGCTCAAATTACCAGGGCTCCTAAGACAATCATTGATTCGAAGACACATACCACTTACAAACACGATCACCAAGATGTTAAATATGTTCATCAATTAAACAAGAGGCCCATGGGCCTTAACGGTCACCTGAGTCTATAGTATTTATTTTTGTTGTTGAAATATGTACCAATTTGAGTAAAAAATAGTATAATGTTAACTTAACTTTGTCAGGACCATGAGCTGATCATTCCTAGACCAATTTTAAGTGAGATCGGCCTATTAGAACTTAGTAGCAAAATAGCGGCCATGGCAGCCAAATTGTATTTCTGATTGACCCGAAAAATAACAACACTTTGTCAGGACCATGAGGCGATCATTCCTACCAACTTTCAGTTCAATCGGTCCAGCAGAACTTGACTTTAAGTTTGAAATAGGTTTTCAAAATGGCGGCCGTGGCGGCCATATTGGATTTCTGATCGACCCGAAAAATAACAACACTTTGTCAGGACCATGAGGCGATCATTCCTACCAACTTTCAGTTCAATCGGTCCAGCAGAACTTGACTTTAAGTTTGAAATAGGTTTTCAAAATGGCGGCCGTGGCGGCCATATTGGATTTCTGATCGACCCGAAAAATAACAACACTTTGTCAGGACCATGAGGCGATCATTCCTACCAACTTTCAGTTCAATCGGCCCAGCAGAACTTGACTTTAAGTTTGAAATGTAAAATGTTAACGGACGACGGACGACGGACGAAAACGGATAGCAATAGGTCACTTGAGCTAAAGCTCAGGTGACCTAATAAATTTGCTTTCATTCAATAAATCAATTTTTCATGATAGTCAGCTACGTACAGTCGTGGTGACTGTCACCCTCGCAGGGTTTCAGTACCAAATCACCTGAAGCGTACTGTACATGAGTTCAAAACACATTTGATGAAATCTTTGCTCATGCCATGAATATATGCTCTACAACATTTCGTCGAATGTAATGTGTTAATTGCCGAGTTGTGAAGTTGTGACTCTATAAGAGGGACACATTAAGGACTTATGCAACATTAAACTTTACATCTTGAATTATCTCCCTTGAAAAAAATTCAAGTTATATTTAACAAGTACCATCAAAGTATTGTCCTTCAAACTTTTATTAAGAGTAAAATGCAGCAATTCAAGAAGTTTAATTTTGAAGAAATGTTGACGACAGAAATATTAAGCAAAAGAGTAGGACAAGTTTGGCATCTTTGGCCATGATAGACTTACCAAGGAAATGGATGAAGAACTGTCGAGCAGGTTATACTGGTCCTGTGACTGGATCTTCACAGCTACCATAGTACAGACATGAGTCCCCCTCCAAAACCTCTAGCCCCAACAACAGTTACAGATCTCACAGTCCAGTCCCCCTCCAAAACCTCTAGCCCCAACAACAGTTACAGATCTCACAGTCCAGTCCCCCTCCAAAACCTCTAGCCCCAACAACAGTTACAGATCTCACAGTCCAGTCCCCCTCCAAAACCTCTAGCCCCAACAACAGTTACAGATCTCACAGTCCAGTCCCCCTCCAAAACCTCTAGCCCCAACAACAGTTACAGATCTCACAGTCCAGTCCCCCTCCAAAACCTCTAGCCCCAACAACAGTTACAGATCTCACAGTCCAGTCCCCCTCCAAAACCTCTAGCCCCAACAACAGTTACAGATCTCACAGTCCAGTCCCCCTCCAAAACCTCTAGCCCCAACAACAGTTACAGATCTCACAGTCCAGTCCCCCTCCAAAACCTCTAGCCCCAACAACAGTTACAGATCTTACAGTCCATTCAGATTAAAAACACCACCGCCTCAAGCAGTAAGATCCACCACAACAACCCCTACAGTACAGTGGTTTAAAGTACCAACATCCCAGTAACTCTCTCAATCCTTTTCTTTTATCCGAGTGTCTCGAAATCACGAAATGATCAAACTGAATTTCTTCACTCGTTCTGAATGTCTTTCATCAAACTTGAGATTTATCTGAATGTACGGCTACTGCAAAACAGTCAAAAATGTGTTGACTCTTTGATCTTGCAATTATTTTTTTGAATTATTAAACTTAATCCAAGCAACTTTGCATCACAGAAATGTATGTTTGGACAAGTTGATTCGATTCAAAAGTCTGTGAACCAAACTTCCAGTCTATCGTGAATTTTGGTATGGGACCTCTTCTTTAATGTGATAGAAATGGAGGCAGATTCTCGGAGCCAAATCTGTGTCTATGTATGGCCGCACCCGACCGTCACAGCTGTTTACTACCCCAGTGGTACAACACACAACGTCAGGTGAGATCCAATCATGAGTCACATGCACAATGTTAATATTGAGTGCTAATACGTCTCATCAGCAGTAAACATTCCGATGGTAATTCTGTCTGTTGCTACAGTATATCACCCTGATCCCATTGACGAGGTATCGTTACCAGTGTTCAGGTAAAAATCAATCCTGTACGTATGACACACACGTATGACACAAAGGTATGAAGTGAGCTACCAGCCGTCATATCAGCCTCCCGAAGCAGCAATACGTTTCTTACACTCAAGTTCTCTGTCTGTTTACAATCTGCTGTCTCACTCCGCAAGGACAAAATCTGCTGTCTCGCTCCGCAAGGACAAAATCTGCTGAATCAGCAATCACAGATTTTACGTTGTATGTGATCGGTCAACAGGTGGAACAGTACCGATATGGTGTTGGTAAAACTAGAATGTCTTTGAGGTAGCCTAGTACATCTGTACCTTGAAGCTTACCTGGTGTATTAAAACACCAACCGTACTACAACACACACCATATAGTCTAGTTCACAGCCTAGGTCAGGAATATCAGGTGTACATCTATAAATAGCCTCCAGCTATCATCGGTCAGTGAACAGTTCTAGACCAAAATACCCTATCACTACCTTTTATCTAAGACTTTTGAGCATCAGAGTCTTGTGTATTGTCCACTTATTGGTCAGTCCCGATTGTACTATATAGCCAGCGCTGACCCATACACTGATTAAGACTGTAGTCTTGGGTGACCGATGTAAGTCGTCAGACTGACCAGTGTAAGCTGTCCGACTCAGACTATGTTGATTATCTGCTTGCAGTCAACTTGTCGCCACAGGATCAGTGACAGCTTGCTGACACTGACTGTGGGTCAGTCCAACCCGCGTCCACACCCGAACACACTTCCCGGAAAACACCGGACAGACCAACACAACTCTATAATCCCCTTGTACCCCTGTTTACAAGATAAGGTGTAAACCTTATAAAAGATCACACGATTGGGATCGAAGCTGCAGACTGAAGATCCAACATGGCCGTCGTGACTGCCTATAGGAAGTGTAACATCATCATAGAGAATATGGATTTGCAGTGCTGACAGAGGGAACAACTGTGTGGCGGGCTGAATGGCCTACTGGGCTTGGCTGTGGTAAGGACTGTGTGCTGGCAGACACAGCTTAACATCAGGCTGACTAGCAAGCTTCAATGCTGGGCAGATCAATACTGTACATGTGCCGAGGGACAACCCTCATATATTTCTAATTATTTTCCAGAAATCAATAGGGCCTGGTGAATTACACCAAAAAGCTAGAACTGCACAGCAAGGTTGGTTTATATTAGCACAGGTTACTTCCTGTTTAGCATGAATGGGATACACACACAGGTGCTAAATTCTAAACATACACAGATGCTAAACTGTAGACATACACAAATGTTAAACTGGACACATACACACAGGTGATAAACTGAAGACATACAGAAAATCCAAACTGGAGACACACACACAGATGCTAAACTGGAGACACACACAGAGTTGCTAAACTGTAGACACAAACACTGATGCTAAACTGGAGATAAACACAAAACCACAACTGGAGACATACACACTGGCGCTAAACTGGAGACATACACACTAGACACACACACTGGCACTATACTGGAGACACACACACTGGCGCTAAACTGGAGACATACACACTGGTGCTAAACTGAAGACACACACAATGGCGCTATACTGAAGACATACAAACAGGTGCTAAACTGATGCCAAATATGTACAGAACCAAGCCACAAACAGATGCTAAACCAGGACCACAAGCCTTTGCTAAACTGGAGCCAAACAACATTTGCTAAACTGTGGGCCTGCAGGTACATACAGATGCTACACTGTGGGCCTGGTACATACAGATGCTACACTGTGGGCCTGGTACATTCAGATGCTACACTGTGGGCCTGGTACATACACATGCTACACTGTGGGCCTGGTACATACACATGCTACACTGTGGGCCTGGTACATACAGATGCAACACTGTGGGCCTGGGACATACAGATGCTACACTGTGGGCCTGTTACATACAGATGCTACACTGTGGGCCTGGTACATACAGATGCTACTCTCATCTCACACTTCAAGTGCCTGTGCTAACATGGAGCCAAACTTCATGAGCAAAGATGTGGGCCACATACTGGCAAATCAACGACTTAAAACACATCCTGCAAATTCTTCCAAGCAGTCTACGGCTTCCAGCCTCTATCTCCACACCAAACAATTTCAAAAGTCAATTGTAAATGTGCATAAAAGGATTAATGTCCCATACATGAACAAGACTTAATTACCAAATATTTGTTTTTAAATGTCATTTAAAAGTCCATTGCAAAATTAAGATATCCAACATACATCAGCAACATCATGTATATTGCAAGAGTTTCAGGAAATTATGATTGTATCATGGCAATATTATCAATAATTATCGAAGTTCATTTCTGACATCTGTTGACAATTGAACTAGAGAATTGTTCGTTGCTGAGTTCAACCCCTACATTTTTTCCTGTTTTCTTTTTTTTTATTTCTAATTTCAAACATTCAAATTTCCAACAAGAACAATTTCGTAAAATGCTTGGGAAAACGTGACTCTTCTAGAATTTTCCTTTTGATAGTGACTGGAACAAATATTTCACAATAGTTACAATGATGATGATATACTTGTCTAACTTGTTAGTAACCTTTACCCTAACAAGGTAAACTGAAACAATCGCCACTTATTTCACCTTTGAAATATACGCTAGAGGCATTTGTTTCGGTGACCTAAATACAGTGCGCTGCACTCTTTCTCTGGGCGATACAATTCAAAAACACTTGACGTTGCATAAAGATATCTTTGAATGTTTTGAAATCTACAGCCATTAAAAGCTTCAGACTAACAGTTTTGTACATAGCTGACCTTGACCTAGAGGCATTTGCCTTGGCAATTCAAATACAGTACACTGCACACCTTCTATGGGTGGTACAGGTATACTTAAAGATTCATAAAGATATCTTTTAACATTTCAAAATCTACAGCCGTTAGAAGATTTCACTGACAATTTTAACCATATCTGACCTTGACCTAGAGGTGAAGGTCACAGTGGCCTAATTACAGTGCACAGCACACCTTCTGTAGGTGATGCAGTTATATTGAAATTTCATCAAGATATTTCTTACAGGCTAAAAGTTATAACCCAGATCATTACTAGAACAAACAGTTCTTATACAAAATACCCTAGCTGTCATTTGAAGGTGAGAAATATATACTGCAAATTAATTTACTTTTGTGAACATTTATATTCATGGATATTCCTCAATCAACATGATATTACTTCAGAATTTCATCTCCTATTGGGGACATCAACAGCAATAGATCCTTTACTGAACTGGGTTCAAATCCGTTTTCCTGACACTGAAGAAATTGTGATAGTCTTTTTTCATAAAACCTATTTTCTCATTACACACACAAAATCCCAGTAAGGCAAACAGAGACTTACAATGATGGCATGATGAAGATAATTTCAGTCGTTTTAAACCAGTATTCCTTTATCCAAAATGACAAAAATACTGTTACATATACAATTATTACAATCTTTTATCCAGAGTTGAAAAACACATTCTGTTCTTGAAATCCTTACCTTTCCCATTCTGATAATTAACTTTTAACGATGGTAAGATAAGTTCAACTTGCTGTTGTAAAACTTCATCCTTTGTAAGTTATTAACTTGAGTTTCCTGTCACACACATGACTTCAACACCACGCTAACCTGGATAGTCCAGATGTCTCTATCGCCATCAAAGGTATAAACTTACTGGTCCATGATGTCAAATTTTCGTGTCTTATATCCATCAACATTGATCATTGACTCCATAAAAACTGTTTTATCGAGATTACAAAAAGGATGGCCGACTTTCACACATGTACTACATAAGTCAATTCCTACAGAAAGGTGGTCTATATATATACTGAGGAGTGTTTAACTCATTCACCCCTGAGAACACATTTGAACTCTTCCAATTCAATGGTTGGAATAGTTCATTATTGAATTTCAAGGGTAGATGAATTAAAGCTGAAGCATTGTTAGTTTCGCACTTCTTTTTGTAAAACAGGATTCCACATCACTGCCAAAAATTAAAACTACTTTTTTCTCGCTTGACTAGAGCTTTGATAAATCATTTTTGACATGAAATGTATATAACCTTGCGGGACTTTTATGAAAACATAATGGAAATGAAATAAATATAAAATATAATCTACAAACGTGTACTGAATGTAAAATATTCTGTGGGGCCAGAACAGGATTCGAACATTGGACTTCAGATTGTTATACCATCACTGAAACTGATTGAGCTTCATGAACAACGGAAGTGTACAAGCCCGAATGTGCTACAGTTATATCTAAACAGGAGTTAAGGGGAGGTAACTGCATGTATACGGGAGAAATAACAGTGCAGTGGGACAGGGATCCTTAAATGTCCAAAACTAAATTAAAAGCAAAATTTTCAAAAGGTTGTTCTCATTCCCACAAAATAGTATAAAATATCCGAGTCGAAGATGATCTTGATTCTTATCAGGAATATATAAAGCATGCTTTTAGTACTGTAGCACCTGACAATTGTCATAAAAGGCCAAACACAAGAATTCCAGGGAAGTGGATGTTTTGCCTGCGCAGGAAGCTGGGAGATTACGAAGAAATAGATACACTTTTCATTTCAAGAAATAATGTTAAAAGTAAGCATGGCAAGTATGCTTAGCACTGCATGAAGTTTGCGTTTGATCGGCCCAAGGAAACTCAAGTAATCACACGAAAACAAATTTTCTATTTATAGTAACAGTGACCTTGACCTTTGACCTTCGGACCTGAACAGCAATCCTAAACAAGCACTTTAAGTAAGGAGCCACTGCATGAAGTTTGAGTTTTATCGGCCCAAGGAAACTTAAGTAATCACACGAAAACAAAATTTCTATTTATAGTAACAGTGACCTTGACCTTTGACCTTCGGACCTGAACAGCAATCCTAAACAAGCACTTTAAGTAAGGAGCCACTGCATGAAGTTTGCGTTTGATCGGCCCAAGGAAACTCAAGTTATCGCATAAAAACAAATTTTCTATTTATAGAAACAGTGACCTTGACCTTTGACCTTCGGACCTGAAAAGCAATCCCAAGCAAGCACTTTTGGTAAGGAATACCTATATATGTGTCGCCAGTTTTTCGCAGGCGACACAAAAAACTATTTGGTGTTTCCGGTAACCCTACCTTCCCTATTTTTTTGTGCCTACCTTAAACTTTTTAAGGCAATTTTCAAAGAAGCACTGTTAAAGTCAAGGCCACTCTCCTATATAAACCACATTAAATTATCTTTAAAAAAATGAAACTTTTTGCCTACTATACCTACCCTAATTTTTCCAATAAAATACAGGAAACACAAATATTTGTTTGTCTGTCCTACGTACACCTCAAGCCTTTAAAACTGGACACAGTGCATACTACATTTCATGATAGGTACTCATGTCACGCACACCAATTCACTTGGTATCTCCTCATCAATATCCTATACTTGTTTTTTTCGAGAAGGCATAAACTTGTGTCCGATCCATAGTTAAACATGTTTTTCTTTCCTACAATAACTACATGTAAAGTGACAGCCACACTGACCAGTATCAGTATCCTTCAAGGCTTTCCACGGGACATGGAAACTTAGTTGGTGGTCAGTATGACAGACTCAACTTTAACTCATCCACCCCTAAAGACACATTTGAACTCTTCCAATTCAAAGGTTGTTATAATTCATTATGAAATTTTTGAGGTGAATGAGTTAAATTAAGGAAGAGTGTACCAGCACTATATATTCTATCTCCAATGAAGAAGATTTCCAATTTGTTCAGCATTTCCCAAACTCGGGGGGTTGTTTGCCCATTTCAGCAAAGAGTTATATACAAAAAGAATGTCTTTTTCCACAAAAACATCCTGGCTCAGCTGCGACCATTTGATCTGCAGACCTCTTCAGTATTCGTAGCAAGCAGGGACCTTAAACACTTCTCTAGTAATAACTGCTGAAATATTATTTGAGCTAATTTCAAAATGTACTGATTAACTCTCTAATAAGGCCCTCAGTCTAGAATTGTTTGTGTATGACTATGATGGAGAGAAACTAAATATAACAGGAAGATAACATTGAAATACCTATATACACGGTGACATTTTGTGCTGGGCAAATGTCACCAAAGTTATGCTTTAATTCAGGAATGGAATGATAGAAGTGGCTTGGTACATCTCCTTCATTTTTGTCTGTTCTGGCCAGTCACGGCTCACATTCAGAATCAGTATATGTTAGAATGCATGAGAAAATAAATAAAACATACAATACAGACAGGTGTTCATCTCACATGTACCCAATACTTCATTTTAAATATCTGACAGGCAGACAGATTGCAACAACAAACCAGATGCTGTTGCATGATAATTTATGAAAAATGGAAAGAAACACTGAAAAACTCTGTCCCTGATAGTCAGTAAAACTTCTGTGTTATATTTGTCTTTCTGTCATCCCTCTGTCCCTGATAGTCAGTACAACTTCTGTGTTATATTTGTCTCTCTGTCATCCCTCTGTCCCTGATAGTAAAACTTCTGTGTTATATTTGTCTCCCTGTCATCCCTCTGTCCCTGATAGTAAAACTTCTGTGTTATATTTGTCTTTCTGTCATCCCTCTGTCCCTGATATTAAAACTTCTGTGTTATATTTGTCTTTCTGTAATCCCTCTGTCGCTCATAATAATATAATGCAAATAATATAAGACTCTTGTCATGCCCAGGGGTATAGGATAGGGAATTCCATTTTTTTTTTTAAATTTGGTACAACCTGAGGCTTTGCCGAGTCATCACATACCTTTTCCGCATTGCGGCAACAGACTTTTCCAAATTTGTGATGTCACGTCATTGTTGAGCCATTATGACGTCACGTCACATGAAATGGGGTTTAGGATAGAAATTCCCTACATCCCTTTCTTACCCTGGACAGCTCTATTTTACACACACGGAAATGAGAGAAATAAATATATTTATTACTGTGTAACCCTCCCTGAACCTGACAGTAACAAAATGTATCTCCATGTCAACATCCCTCCCAATAGCTAGTTACAAAGCCTGTCAGGTAAATCAGTGTCCCTGTTGTCCCTCTGAACCCAATAGTTACAAAGCTTGTCGGGTTAAATCAGTGTCCCTGTTGTCCCTCTGTCCCCAATAGTAACGATGCTTGTCGGGTTAAATCAGTGTCCCTGTTGTCCCTTTGTCCCCAATAGTTACGAATCTTGTCGGGTTAAATCAGTGTCCCTGTTGTCCCTCTGTTTCCAATAGTTACGAAGCTTGTCGGGTTAAATCAGTGTCCCTGTTGTCCCTTTGTCCCCAATAGTTACGAATCTTGTCGGGTTAAATCAGTGTCTCTGTTGTCCCTCTGTCCCCAATAGTTACGAAGCTTGAGGATCACGCAATCATCTTTGTCCCGATTATATAATGAATCTTGTGGATTATATACAACAGATCTGTGACAAAAAGAGCATTACCACTAGAGAGTCTATATCACTGAGACCTGATAGAACTTTGCGAAGTCGTCCCATCCTCTGCGGTTGGACATCATACATAATAGTGTGCACTGGGCAATAGAAGGAATGTCTCACACAGGACTACACCCATCTCTCAATGCAACCTCCACCCTCCTTTGATATCCAGCTCCGTCTTCAAGAAAAACCGGATCCTTGGGCCTAAGAAACCTGTTCAGGATAATCAAGGATAAGTTTGACACTGTCGATTAGGATAATCTAACGATAATCTGAAGATGTATGTCTTATGGATAATCCAAGATTGTATGTCAAGGATAATCCAAGTTGTATGTATCAAGGATAATCCAAGAGTTGAATATCTAAATGATAATCCACTGGGATGTATTTCTCAAGGATAATTCAGGTTGTATTCACAAGGATAATTCAGGTTGTATTTCTCAAGGATAATCCAGATGTAATTCTCTCATACACTGTAGAAGAGGGTTAATCCACTGGATATATTTCCCACACAACAGGTTAGAACAATGCCAATAAGTTCACAACACTATGGAAAATAGTGTCCAGCACAATTTTTTTTAAAGTTATCTCTTATAGATTAGACCAAACAAGTCTTTTTTACATCACAGTCGAAGAAACTCAACTAACAGGAAATCACCATTAATAGAAATTTAGTGTCAAAACAATTTACGTTGGCCGTAATATCCAGTTCAAAGAATTCAACATGAGGCTGCTGACATTATACAGAGCTTTTGTCAAGCTTGTTATTTCACTGAGTAAGAAAGGTCTCTATGACATTTGGGAGAGCCGTTTTACGCTAGAATTTCAGCAAACAGGCAACATTTACATTGTTGGTACGTCCTGCCTTGCGGATGTTTTCCGGTCAAATATGGCAGGCATTAATATCGTCAACACCACCACTGTCAAGTTGTGGTCAGTGGTGGAGGCAGATGGACCTCAAAGAAGTGATTATATAAGTCTACGAGTCCTATAAATATCAACAATTACTACCACAAATAGAGAGTTAGAAATATACTCGACTCCTCAACTTACATGGTTTTGTGCCATATGTAACGGTGTCACTTACCAAGGTGAATATTCGTCACTGTATGAACTGAAGTGTCGACATTATACTTACGGTTTGCATGAATATTCCTATATCATTCCAACCTGTAATATCGTGTTAATTTACGCCGGTAGTTACTCCTGTGGACTGTATATATACAGACACACTTTTACACGACAATAATGACTACTGTCTTTCCACTACTATATAAAGGTATGAAACCTTCACCAGGTAAATAACCTTGTCGCCTGTCACTATTTGACAATTGAAAATCACTCAGGCGAGACCAGAATGTACAAAAATAATTCCCTTTCGTCCTTGGTGACTCAATACCATCATTATAACAGTATTCGTGTCCGCTGAACTGGAAAACATGTAAACAAAATAAGGTATCCCCTGTAGCTCTTTATAGATAACGTCGTATTGTGTTTACATTTGTACTTAGAACCAAGCTCCGGAGATGTATATGCTATTGATGTACATTTATTGACTAGTTTGTTCTGTGCATCTATTTCCTTTCAGTTGATACACTGTACAGCTATTCCACCATCACTATGCAGGGTAGTACAGTCATGGGCACAGCACATATCACAGGACATCACACATATTTAAGCAGCTGACATTTTGCATTCCTTCCATTAATACAAAATTACGACCGGAGCAGAATATCTAAACGATGTTTCCGTTTTCAGGCATGCTATAACACTCCTTTTATTTCATGTACAGAAAACATCTGAGGCCACTGGTCAATCTCTGATACATTGCTGTTGGCTCAGCATCCACCGACAAACATTTGTTACAAATAGATCTCTGTAGAGAAGCAGGAAGCACACTTTCCATGGATTTCAAATCCATCCAATATTGTTGTGCGGTTTTTGCAGCATATTTCTTCTCCGAGCCTCATGTTTAGAATGTGATAACACAACTACACGATGCCACTGGGCGGCGCTCCATTTGACGATGCCTGCAGACTCGAGCATTGAGGTCGAGCCACACTAGAGGACACACAGCAGGAGATCACACATGCATTTTGTCGTAGAATGTTCAAACACAGTTCACCTTAATAAAGACATATGTGCATGTGTCTGGGTGAATGTGAACCCCCTGAAGGTGTGTCGTTGTCTTCATCTTGGTAGCCTGTGCCAGTCAGTGAACACCCTTGCTGAGAACCTGCAAGTGTTGGGTCTCCAGCATGTAATACATATATTGTGTGTGGGCTCTGTTCCACGCAAATCAATACCAAGCCATGCAGCCTGCCAGCCTACCTTGTGTGCTGGCTCACCCCGACAGATAGGCTCTGTAAAGCCTGCTCAGTGCCTTACATAACAGTCTGAACATGTGCAGCCTCCTCAACACATTATTTAAGTCTGAACAGCCAACTCAACAGCCAAGTCTGTACAGCCTACTACAATGAAACAGCTAAGTTTGGACAGCCTACTTAACAGCTAAGTGACTGTACAGCCTACTAAACAGCTAAGTCTGTACAACCTACTAAACAGCTAAGTCTGTACAGCCTTCTAAACAACTAGGTCTGTACAGCCTACTAAACAGCTAAGTCTGAACAGCCTACTAAACAGCTAAGTCTGAACAGCCTACTAAACAGCTAAGTCTGTACAGCCTACTAAACAGCTAAGTCTGTACAGCCTATACTAAACAGCTAAGTCTGAACAGCCTACTAAACAGCTAAGTATGTACAGGCTTCCAAACAGCTAAGTATGTACAGCCTATTAGGAACCTTCCACTACAACACTGTTTTGAAAACAATGTTTCATATCGTTTGTTGCCGAACAGATGTTGATTTCTCTGTCATAATTAGCTGCCAGTTAGTCATTATGCTACGAAAAAGGAAGAAGTGTGTGTCTATAAACAACACATGAAACAATTACAATATTTGTTCATGATTACCTGTTTAATTCTTGCAGCAATTACATCTCGTCTAAAAAGAACATTAATAATCCGCCATTTTGTTATTTGCGCGGGGGCAAGTCTAGTAAGGACATATCTGGCACAGAATCCGGACCGGATTTGCAGTACGGGAAGAGTTAAGTCCTACTCAACACCTCATTTGTCTGTACAAATAGTATTTGGTCAAGAAATATAAACCTGCATGAAATTTGAAGATTGTTAAATAAGTTTGACAAAGACTACTTTTCTTGAACAACTTTATATCTTCTGATTGATTTTGCTGAACCACCAATAGAATCCATTAGTGGTGAGGATAAGGTAAAAAATACAGGTACCAAACGGTTCACTTTAGAAAGATATTATTAACCTGGGGGTATTATTTTATCTCAACTAAACAAAATCATCACTGCTCACATTTCTTGCTTATCACTTTTCTGAAATGCATTAATTATATAATGGCACTGCAAACTGTTTATAACAACAAAAATTTGCAACAATTTTATTGTTGGTGTAATTTCCTTGACAGGATCATGAGTGTGACATGTTATTGCAGTACCCATTGTTGTGGTAAAATTGGTGTCGGCGGTCTGGACGACTGGATTTTCCACCAAATGTTTTGTTGGAACATGTACAGTGTACATGGTAAACACTTGGATGCATATCTCAATGCTTGAAACATAAATTTCAATATTTAATATTAACATTCAAACCTAGAAAACAACTGTAAGATATGAATGTCAACTTGACCCTGTGATTGACCTATGAACTGCAACAGTGACCTTGGCCTTGACCTTTGGACCCTAAAATGCAAACTCATCTGATCATGAGGTATCCTCATACTTGATCTTTGTACTAACTTTCATAACAAGAGGCCCATGGGCCTTAACGGTCACCCATGTTCTGATATATTTATACAGAGAGTTGATTTTTGTTTTTAAAACATGAACAGAAGTATTATTCAAAGTGACAAAAAACAATAAAACAACCTTATTCAATATCTAGCATACAGATTTAAGACTGAAAAGTATTTGAATTTAGCACCTCTGATTCTAAACAAGGAAAATGTAGAAATTTTAGCACACTGATTCCTTTGGGTGCCCTTGGGGGTAGAGCTGGCTCAAAATGTTCAAAGTTTCAAACTGTCAACTCAGGGTTATAATTCCAATGGAGTTATCAACATGTAGTATTCATCATAAGGGGCCTGAGGGGTGGGGCCAAAAAGGGTCAAATTGACTAAAATTTCAAAAATCTTCTTCTCAAGACTCAGATATGGTAGAATCAAATACTCTTCATAGATACAAGGGTCTTAAAAAGGTGCTTTACCAAAAATTTTAATTTCTTGACCCTGGGGTCTCACGTTTCCCCCTGGGGAGGGGGTAAACTTTACTATAGTTTTATATAGGGAAATCACATTTTGGACCGACATTTGTTTAATTTCCATTGGAAGTAATTCAATTTGGGTTAGCATTATCAGTATTGGATAGCAGTTTGATGGTATACACATATCAGCCCTGACTGACTCCCAGAGACTTTGTCCCAGGTGACCTAATAAAAACCTGTAGATTGACGGGAACACAAGAACACAGAAAGTCCTATTTGATTTTTCAATAAGTTATCTTTTTTGTTTATGATGCATTTTAATCAATTGTTTCTGAAATAAGATGAATAGCATTTTTGCAGAAACAGGTTATATTTTCTATGGTTACCCATTCCGTCTCCGAATGACAGAAGACCCCGACAGTTTCCTGTTGGTGAACATTCCTTTACATGTAATAGTTACTGATGTGTTTTTATATATTTATGCAACAATATTTTGATTAAATAGGTTTATTTTAGGGCTTTTAAATGAATTTTAAATATTGTGAGTTATATATATTATTATATATGGCCAATACTATACTTTGATATACAAGTATTGGTTTTACTCAACAGAGAACGCTACATTTGGTGACTAGGCATGGCTCTGTAGTCTGTTACACAGCCTACATGATATGTCATCTTTGTAGTTTTGCCTGCTATGCAGTGCAGTACGTACCGAGTTGGTGAATTATTTATACAAGCCAGTCCATTACTGACGAATGGAGAGCAAACCTTAGCTGTCTCTGGCTGATGAATGGAGAGCAAACCTTAGCTGTCTCTGGCTGACGAATGGAGTGCAAACCTTAGCCGTCTCCGACTTACAAATGGAGGGCCAACCTTAGCCGTTTCCGACTTATACTAATGAGAGCAAACCTTAGCCTTCTCAGACTGAGGAATGGAGTGCAAACCTTAGCTGTCTCCGACTTACAAATGGAGGGCCAACCTTAGCCGTTTCCGACTTATACTAATGAGAGCAAACCTTAGCCTTCTCAGACTGAGGAATGGAGAGCAAACATTGGCCATCTCTGACTTACAAATGGAGGGCCAACCTTAGCCGTTTCCGACTTAATAATGGAGAGCAAACCTTAGCCTTCTCAGACTGACGAATGGAGAGCAAACCTTAGCTGTCTCCATCTGGCTAATGTGGGGCCAACCTTAGCCGCCTCCTTCTGCCAAATGTGGGGCCAACCTTAGCTGTCTCTGACTGACAAATGGAGAGCAAAGCTTAGCCCCCTCCTTCTGCCAAATGTAGGGCCAACCTTCGCGGTCTCCGACTGATGAATGGAGAGCAAACCTTAGCCGTCTCCGACTGATGAATGGATGGCCAACCTAAGCCGTCTCTGACTTACAAATGGAGAGCAAGCCCTAGCCGTCTCCAACTGATGAATGGAGAGCAAGCCCTAGGCGTCTCCAACTGTTGAATGGGGAGCAAGCCCTAGCCATTTCCAGGATTGACAGTTGGGCAGTATTCATCAGGTTCCTAATTCTTATGTAAACTTGTGGCCAGAGACAACATCTGTGGCATGCTCAAGTGATGTACTTCAATCTTCGTGGCTGTTTAATTATGGATGCATTTGATATTGAATCAGAATGCTTGTTACATGATCGTTAGTTAGATTACATGTTACTGTGGAATAATTCGGCCATCCGTAGAGGGATGGTGACTATTTGGTCATCGTATAATCAAATATCTCACAGACATTAGGATGGGAAGTCATTCAGGGTTTTCATAAATATTACATGGTCACCATATAATCTAATGAAGGGAAATAAGACCACCATATAATCAAACATTTCTAGGACCTGAATATGGGAATAATACATGGTCTGACCATAAAATCAAACACTTCTAGGACCTGAATATGGGAATAATACATGGTCTGACCATAAAATCAAACATTTCTAGGACCTGAATATGGGAATAATACATGGTCTGACCATATAATCAAACATTTCAGAGACCTAATCGAGAAATTAATATGTACATGGCCACCACATACTCAAACATTTCACAGTCCTGAACAAGGAAAGAACAAGGAAAGAATATATGGTCACCATATAACCAATTTCAGTGACCTGAACATACAGCAGACAAGCTGGTTATCATATTTACAGCCAAACATCTCAGAGAGTTGAAAATACTCCAAGGTCAACATATAAACAAACATCTCAGAGACTTGAAAATACTCCAAGGTCGATATATATAAACAAACGTCTTGGAGACAAATATAGCATGAACAAGCATCTATGTGACCAAGGTTACATTTCATTATGTCATCATTATCCTTTAATCCATCATTGTAGATAAGGGCAGACCCACAAAGTAGACCATTAAAAGTCATGCACAGGACCGGTCACACTGCCAGATTTGTGTCATAACTAGAATATCAATTTCTGTAATCTACTCTTTATTACGGAATCTAAACAATCTATTGATTATGGGGCCCACGTATGGGGAGTTCATCATCAAACAACGTGTGTTTTGGAATGCCAGTTTGTACATACTAGAATTAGAAATGAACCAAACATTGCGATGCCCAGAGCTAATCCTCATGTATTACAAAGTATAGGCTCTGTGTGTATAGCCAATTGCTAGGTTTCTTGCATATTGACTATATGAATTATGTATGAAACAGCCCGGGCTCGTCAATTAGTGTATGTGGAATATGTGAGAAAACTCACAAAGTGGACCACAATATATATTTATACTCTTTCTGTGGTAACACAACAACTCTTTCTGTGGTAACACAACAACTCTTTCTGTGGTAACACAACAACTCTTTCTATGCTAACACAACAACTCTTTCTGTGGTAACACAACAACTCTTTCTATGCTAACACAACAACTCTTTCTGTGGTAACACAACAACTCTTTCTGTGGTAACACAACAACTCTTTCTGCGGTAACACAACAACTCTTTCTGTGCTAACACAACAACTCTTTCTGTGCTAACACAACAAAGCAAAGTTCTTTGCCGTTAAATAAGCTGGATGAAAACTGATGTCCTGATAATTGCTATACTGATCCATCTAATATGGATCCCACTAGAACTCAATGTAAAGATATGAATACCATTATACATGGAGATATAAGTGAAAGATGCTAAAGACGAACAGCTGGTATTTCTGTCTCCAGGACATCTTGCTAGATCGACACACAAGAAACCTAGATCTTGATTGTGAATATCTCAATCTGAAATGGGAATTTCTTGGTTTTATCTAGATTGCAGACAAATATATACAGAAGAAAAGTAGTGACGTTAAGACAAGATCTCTATAGACTGCTGGTTTGTTACAGCTGAGCTACCGATAGCATATATATATATATGTGACAAACAAACCAGGGGTCCCGTCCAATCACGTGTGACGAGGGACATGTCTAAATATTATGGATGACAGACTTAATGAGCAGGAATTCTTGCACAATTCTCTTAACATCAGCGGTCTGTATTATTTGGTGTGGAACACCTATACAGCACCCCCTGGAGGAGAAGAGTCTGGGCAGTTTGTCTGACTCCAGACTACGACTTTAAGCCTCCGTCTGCTTTGTATTCATAGCCAGATTTGGACTTCTGTACGAGACAATCGTCATCATTGGGACACAGAAGCGGCCATCTATGGACAGAGAATCGGCACGGATATCGGACCACGGGGGTCGTATGATAACATGCATAGATGCAATCAGATTGGGTTACTTTGTAAGGAAATATCAGTTTGTACTAGCAGTGCACAATCAATACCCCAAAAATCTTTCCACTTATTATCCTGGAATGTCGTGTAGATAAAGCTACTATAATGATGCATCACGATAACAGTCCCTCGGCATACATATGTACATGTAATGAAAAAACTTCCACTTGGCATCCATATTTTAACAAAATGATCACTAAGCATACACATACTAGCAAAACAGTCTGTCAGTATACACTAAACAACAAAATTTTAAATCAATATACAAATAAAAATGTACTGTTATTGAAAATAAAAACCTTATTTCTTAATAAAACTATTTTTAAACGCTAAGCTATATTGAGGACACGAGTGAATAAAGAATAAAGGTCCTATTATATAACGTTGTAATTGAATTCACTTATTCATCAGGAACATGGGTAATGCTGCTGAAGTTTTTATTGCATTTAACAAGGTAAGGAATGGAACATCCACCCTCCACACATACACAAACACACACACTATGTTCCCCTTCCACACATACACAAACACACACACTATGTTCCCCCTCCACACATACACAAACACACACACTATGTTCCCCCTCAACACACACACAAACACACACACTATGTCCCCCTCCACACATACACAAACACACACTATGTTCCCCTCCACTCACATACAAACACACCAACTATGTTCCCCTCCACACATACACACACACACACACACACACAATGTTCCCCCTCCACACATACACAAACACATACAATATGTCCCCCTCCACACATACACAAACACCCACACTATGTTCCCCCTCCACACATACACAAACACATACACTATTCCCCCCTCCACACATACACAAACACACACACTATGTTCCCCTTCCACACATACACAAACACACACTATGTCCCCCCTCCACACACACACTATGTCCCCCCTCCACACACACACTATGTCCCCCCTCCACACATACACAAACACATACACTATGTCCCCCTCCACACACACACAAACACACACACTATGTTCCCCCTCCACACATACACAAACACACACACTATGACTTTACTAAGGTTGTGATATATACTAGAAATAGGTACACAACCATAACCTACCCCCTACATACATAACTACTTTATGAACAGGTACACACACTCTGAAGGTTGTGATATGTGATATGTACTTTGCCACCTATACACAACCTCCCCCCCCTCCCTGACACACACACATTGTGANGTAATTAGCCATACATACACAACCCCCACCCATACACACACTGTGACTTCACTAGGGTTGTGATATATACCTAGCCACACATACACAACCCCCAACCATACACACACTGTGACTTCACTAGGGTTGTGATATATACTTCGCCACACATACACAACCCCCAACCATACACACACTGTGACTTCACTTAGGGTCGTGATATATACTTAGGCACATATACAGAACCTACCCTCTTCCCCCTTACACACACTGTGACTTCACTTAGGGTGTGATATATACTTAGCCACACATACCACCTCCCCTACCCCTTACACACATTGTGACTTCACTTAGGGTGTGATATATACTTAGCCACACATACCACCTCCCCCCCCCCCCCCCCCCCCCCCCCCCCCCCTTAAACACTGTGATTTCACTTAGGGTATGTTATATGCTTAGGCACATATACAGAACCTACCCTCTTCCCCCTTACACACACTGTGACTTCATTTAGGGTGTGATATATACTTAGCCACACATACCACCTCCCCCCCTTTACACACACTGTGACTTCACTTAGGGTGTGATATATGCTTAGCCACACATACACAAACCCCCCCCATACAAACACTGCGACTTCAATCAGGTTGTGATATATATACTTAACCACACTTACACAACCTACCCTCTTCCCAACCGAGAACCTCTTTATAAACATGTACACACACTGTGACTTTACTAGGATTGTGATATATACTTAGCCACACATACCCCC
>NW_018480052.1:37467-44590 GCF_002113885.1 Mizuhopecten yessoensis | reverse complement strand
CACACATTGTAATGCGAGTTCACTCAGGCTGTGATATATACTTAGCACACATACACAACCCCCCAGCCCACCCCCACCAACACAAACTCACACATTGTTATGTGAGTTCACTCAGGTTGTGATATATACTTAGCCACACATACACAACCCCCCAGCCCACCCCCACCAACACACACTCACACATTGTAACGCGAGTTCACTCAGGTTGTGATATATACTTAACACACATACACAACCCTCCAGCCCACCCCCACCAACACACACTCACACATTGTAATGCGAGTTCACTCATGTTGTGATATATACTTAGCACACATACACAACCCCCCAGCCCACCCCCACCAACAAAAACTCACACATTGTAATGCAAGTTCACTCAGGTTGTGATATATACTTAGCACACATACACAACCCCCCAGCCCACCCTCACCAACACTCAGGTTGTGATATATACTTAGCACACATACACAGCCCCCCAGCCCACCCCCACCAACAAAAACTCACACATTGTAATGCAAGTTCACTCAGGGTGTGATATATACTTAGCCACACATACACAACCCCCCAGCCCCCCCCCACCAACACACTCACACATTGTAATGCGAGTTCACTCAGGGTGTGATATATACTTAGCCACACATACACAACCCTCCCGACCACCCCCACCAACACACACTCACACATTGTAACGCGAGTTCACTCAGGTTGTGATATATACTTAACACACATACACAACCCCCCAGCCCACCCCCACCAACAAAAACTCACACATTGTAATGCAAGGTCACTCAGGTTGTGATATATACTTAGCACACATACACACCCCCCCAGCCCACCCCCACCAACACACACACACATTGTAATGCGAGCTCACTCAGGTTGTGATATATACTTAGCCACACATACACAACCCCCCAGCCCCCCCCCACCAACACACTCACACATTGTAATGCGAGTTCACTCAAGTTGTGCTATATACTTAGCACACATACACAACCCCCCAGCCCACCCCCACCAACAAAAACTCCCACATTGTAATGCAAGTTCACTCAGGTTGTGATATATACTTAGCCACACATACACAACCCCCCAGCCCACCCCCCCCAACACACACTCACACATTGTAATGCGAGTTCCCTCAGGTTGTGATATATACTTAGCACACATACACAGCCCCCCAGCCCACCCCCACCAACAAAAACTCACACATTGTAATGCAAGTTCACTCAGGGTGTGATATATACTTAGCCACACATACACAACCCCCCAGCCCACCCCCCCCAACACACACTCACACATTGTAATGCGAGTTCCCTCAGGTTGTGATATATACTTAGCACACATACACAACCCCCCAGCCCCCCCCCACCAACACACACACACATTGTAATGCGAGTTCGCTCAGGTTGTGATATATACTTAGCCACACATACACACCCCCCCAGCCCACCCCCACCAACACACACACACATTTTAATGCGAGTTCACTCAGGTTGTGATATATACTTAGCCACAGATACACAACCCCCCAGCCCACCCCCACCAACACACACACAAATTGTAATGCGAGTTCACTCAGGTTGTGATATATACTTAGCCACACATACACACCCCCCCAGCCCACCCCCACCAACACACACACACATTTTAATGCGAGTTCACTCAGGTTGTGATATATACTTAGCCACACATACACGACCTACTCCATGGGTATTGATTTTACTGTCAACTACTAACCAAGCTGACGGAAAGCAGAGCAACAACAGTTGTCTCCCTTCCTCTGTCAGAAACAAGTTTTCATATTTCAGTCTTGACCATGCCGTCAACTATCTTCACTGGTAAACTGTATTATTTTCAGTGATACAAATTCCCCCCTCCAGCCTTTAAAAGGAGACCTACCTATTGTTGTATATGCCCACATTTATTTACTAGCTACTCCATACCTTGTATAATGTAATTTTTCACCTGTGTTGAATACCTGCAGCTCTCCTCTAATTGATAAAAAGGATGAAAATTTACAGTAATTCAGCTAACTCTGAAATTAAATATCCTTTAATTTAACTCATTCACCCCTGAAGATGCATTTGAACTCTTCTAATTCAAATGTTGGAATAGTTCATTATGAAATTTCAGGGGTGAATGAGTTAAATCAGAACATAATGAATGTCCTATCCTTATGTTTCCTACCAGTAAATCATAAGCTGTACCCTATACACAACCCTTCTTTAATTTTTCATTTTTGCCAGTGAGATAACAAATAAAAAAAAATTGTATTGACTTATCTGGACAATGGGAACACGAATGTTTTCTCCCCTCTGCTAACCTGTAAGAGTCAAAGCTTACTGTATTTTCAGTAGGGCGTGTTACCTACTGTAGTTTCACCGAGGAGCTGTACAGATGTATCCCCCCAACAGTCCTCTGCAGTGATGCTGCTTTGATGGCTAGCTACACTGGAGGACATACCTGAATGTTATGGTACCTATTACGAGGGGACATAAAGAAACATCACCCAGTCTCTGGAAGTGATGCTTATCATATCTGATTGTCCTACACCAGAAAATCATGTGATCTTACACTGGTTTTTTTAAAATGACGTACGAGAATATAAAAGGTTAATGTACATGTGATGCCAATTTTTATAAGCAATATTTCTTGAAATAAACATCCTACCAGTGTCTCAGAATGTCTAGATGTGGTAACTTTTAACATTTTGTGAAATATTTTATGAAACCTTTCTACAAATCTCATATTTGACTTTCTTTTTTAAAGGATTCCTGTCCAACTGCACTGAGTTTTTATAGTTTATACAGTAACCTCCCCTTATTTTCATTTTGATAATATATAGTTGAAGCGCAGTACAGTTGGACCAGGACACTTCCGTTGACAGGGAAACTCATTCTATTAGAGTGACAGTCTAATGAGCTGAAGTCCAGGGTTCGAATCCATGTGTAGTTCCATTAATTTTTTTTATTCATCAGACCACTGTTCACTGAATTTTAATTTGTAAACTTATTTTATTTCTTTTATTTCTCATAAAAGTTCTTCAAGGTATGGTTTTCTTTGCAGGAATGATTTATCAATTATCATTTAACCAGCTAGTCGTCCCATGGAGTGGTACAGGAGAATTATTACACCTAGTCCCAGGCTGTGATGATGCATTCCAAACAGAAGATGGGGCACTATGAATGAATTCCACATGTTTGTAGCTTATCTTTTAGTTTCCCCTTTCTATAATGAATGGGACAACCCTGGTGTGGATGAGGACTGCGCCCATTACAGCCCTGAGGGAAAGGGTAAGGGATAGGTGAGGTGTATCATCCCCACACTGGTCTGGGTGCAGTGTTACTTAGTCAGACATTCAGGTCATACTCTCTGTCAGACCCATAAACAGGTCAGATCGCCATGGTATCGGTTCATAATCAGTTATTATAGGTCCCAACCCTGTTTTAGCATGATTTACCAATAAAATTAATCAAATGTTTAATGACGGGAAAAGAAATTCCAAGCTGTTGCTTGCTTACGATAAATCCCTCACAGGACATGTTCGCCAGAACAGAGCACAGAAATTTGTGATAGCATCTTCGCCCCAGTTTATCATGAATGTTTCAGGCTATATGATGTGTATAGTTGGATCTTAAAAAAATGTCTAACATGGACTATAATTTTTCTTTTATCAAACTACAAGAATTTTCTCTCAATCTAGATATTTGTTTCAAAATATCTCACACTGCACCCTGTCCAAACTGAACACATGTAACCTGGAGACAGGGGTAAACCTTACATTTAATTTTTCAATCCGACTGTAAATAACTGGTAGCCATGTTCACATCTGATGACGAGTTCACAAATCCGACTAATGATCACGTTCACAAATCCGACTAATGATCACGTTCACAAATCTGATCATGATATTCACAAATCTGATCGTGATATTCACAAATCTGATCATGATATTCACAAATCAGATCATGATATTCATAAATCTGATGACCATTGTTCACACATCTTAAGAAATGGTTCACAAATCTGATGACCATGTTCACAAGCCTGAGTAATGATCACGTTCCCAAATCTGATGACCATGTTAACACATCTTAAAATGAATTAACATCTGAAAACCCTGTTCATATCAGATGACTGTGTTAACACATTTGATGATCATATTCACACATCTTGTAATCATGTTCATATACCAGGTATCTAAATTTGTTACCCCCCCTCCCCCCCACCCCAACAAAATTAATCTATCACACATAGAAATCCTATACGCTAGATCTCTCAATCTTTCTTCACAACAAAATGCCCACTACAGAGAACATCTATTTATAGATTTATACCTAATTCTGTGTTTGTTTTTACTTCTCTATATAACAGGAGAGGAAAAAGGCACGTCCAGACCAGGGTTCGAACCCAGGACCCTCCAAACTCTAGACGGACGCTCTACCAATTGAGCTATCTGGTCACCGACAATCAACTCAGTCCAGTTCCGCTACATTAATTTCCTCCCTCCTGTTTCTAAGTCTTCGCCCCCTGAAGACTCAACTATTTACAACCCAGGTTCGGGTATCCCCTTGCCAAGCATACACCAAATGCTTGAAACAAGGGTTGGTCACAGGCACCACTGTAACAGGAGAGGAAAAATGGACGGCCAGACGGGGGTTCGAACCCGGGACCTTCTGAACTCTAGACGGACGCTCTACCAATTGAGCTATAGGGTCACCAACAATCGACCCAGTCCAGTTCTGCTACATTTTATTAACATCACAATTTGTCAATTGACAAATCAGTAAAAGCAACAAAATCTTTCTCAATGCTATCAAATAAGGAAAACGTACAGAAATATTTCTGTAATATAATAAAACAAATTACATCTTCATGCTTTTGTGTTTCTGTCGAAATGCAATTTTCTACCCTGGTAAAAATGATTCATGTATTAAACAAAATAAAAGCAAATAAATAACGGCCTAACATCTGCCTAGGTAATGGAGTAAGTCTAACATCAACTGTGTGTTCACCTGTTAAAGGTATCACACTCACTTCATTTCTTTTCAGAACAAAAGGTATAATGGCCCGGGGCAGGTACACATTTTCACCGACAGAAAGATGAAACTTTACAAATAGAAAACACATTGTCCAAAATGAAAATAAACACAGGTAGGTAATATCACACACCATCAATTACACATGTACACTGCGGCTGGAACTTAAGCAAGACAAAAATGAAGCCATAAACGCAAACTCTGTTTGCAAAAAAGTTTGCAGATGAAATCGTTTTTCATCAAAATGGTAGCCAGTCCAAATGCATTTGCATGTTTTCTGAGCTTATTCTTGTAGTTGAAATGAGAGAAAAATACTCTTTCATGCTCAAGGGTGTAGGATAGGGAAATTCAGGACCAACTGTATCCAGTTAACAGTAAGGACCAACTGTATCCAGTTAACAGTAAGGACCAACTGTATCCAGTTAACAGTAAGGACCAACTGTATCCAGTTAACAGTAAGGACCAACTGTATCCAGTTAACAGTAAGGACCAACTGTATCCAGTTAACAGTTAGGACCAACTGTATCCAGTTAACAGTTAGGACCAACTGTATCCAGTTAACAGTAAGGACCAACTGTTTCCAGTTAACAATTAGGACCCACTGTATCCAGTTAACAATTAGGACCCACTGTATCCAGTTAACACTTAGGACCCACTGTATCCATTTAACAATTAGGACCAACTGTCTCCAGTTAACAGTAAGGACCCACTGTATCCAGGTAACAGTAAGGACCAACTGAATCCAGTTAACAGTTAGGACAAACTGTATACAGTTAACAGTTAGGACAAACTGTATACAGTTAACAGTAAGGATCCACTGTATCCAGTTAACAGTAAGGACCAACTATATCCAGTTAACAATTAGGACCAACTGTATCCAGTTAACAGTAAGGATCCACTGTATCCAGTTAACAGTAAGGACCAGATATACCCAGTTAACAATTAGGACTAACTGTATCCAGTTAACAATTAGGACCAACTGTATCCAGTTAACAGTAAGGACCAACTGTATCCAGTTAACAGTAAGGACCAACTGTATCCAGTTAACAGTAAGGACCAACTGTATCCACTTAACAGTTAGGACCCACTGTATCCAGTTAACAGTAAGGACCAACTGTATCCAGGTGACAGTTAGGACCCACTGTATCCAGTTAACAATTAGGACCCACTGTATCCAGTTAACAGTAAGGACCAGCTGTATCCAGTTAACAGTTAGGACCCACTGTATTCAGTTAACAATTAGGACCCACTGTATCCAGTTAACAATTAGGACCCACTGTATCCAGTTAACAATTAGGACGCACTGTATCCAGTTAACAGTAAGGACCAACTGTATCCAGTTAACAATAAGGACCAACTGTATCCAGTTAACATTTAGGACCCACTGTATCCAGTTAACAATTAGGACCAACTGTATCCAGTTAACAATAAGGACCAACTGTATCCAGTTAACATTTAGGACCCACTGTATCCAGTTAACAGTTAGGACCAACTGTATCCAGATGACAGTTAGGACCCACTGTATCCAGTTAACAGTTAGGACCAACTGTATCCAGATGACAGTTAGGACCCACTGTATCCAGTTAACAATTAGGACCAACTGTATCCAGTTAACAGTTAGAAACCACTGTATCCAGTTAACATTAAGGACCAACTGTATTCAGTTAACAGTAAGGACCAACTGTATCCAGTTAACAGTAAGGACCAACTGTATCCAGTTAACAATTAGGACCCACTGTATCCAGTTAACAGTTAGGACCAACTGTATCCAGTTAACAGTTAGGACCTACTGTATCCAGTTAACAGTTAGGACCCACTATATCCAGTTAACAATAAGGACTAACTGTATCCAGTTAACAATTAGGACCCACTGTATCCAGTTAACAATTAGGACCAACTGTAACCAGTTAACAGTAAGGACCAACTGTATCCAGTTAACAGTAAGGACCAACTGTATCCAGGTGACAGTAAGGACCCACTGTATCCAATTAACAATTAGGAACCACTGTATCCAGTTAACAATTAGGACCCAATGTATCCAGTTAACAATTAGGACCCACTGTATCCAGTTAACAATTAGGACC
>NW_018480052.1:17543-35478 GCF_002113885.1 Mizuhopecten yessoensis | reverse complement strand
CAAGACCCACTATAACCAGGTAACAAGACCCACTATAACCAGGTAACAAAACCCGCTGTAACCAGGTGACAAGACCCGCTATAACCAGGTAACAAGACATGCTGTATCCAGGTAACAAGACCCACTGTAACCAGGTAACAAGACCCCCTATAACCAGGAATCAAGACCCGCTATAACCAGGTAACAAGACCCACTATAACCAGATAACAAAACCCGCTGTATACAGGTGACAAGACCTGCTGTATACAGGTAACAAAACCCACTATAACCAGGTAACAAGACTCGCTATAACCAGGTAACAAGACCCGCTATAATCAGGTAACAAACCCTCTGTATCCAGGTAACAAGACCTGCTATTACAAGGTAACAAGACCCGCTATAACCAGGTAACAAGACCCGCTATAATCAGGTAACAAACCCTCTGTATCCAGGTAACAAAACCTGCTGTAACCAGGTGACAAGACCCGCTATAACCAGGTAACAAGACCCGCTGTATCCAGGTAACAAGACCCGCTATAACCAGGTAACAAGACCCTCTATAACCAGGTGGCAAGACCCACTATAACCAGGTAACAAGACCCACTATAACCAGGTAACAAAACCCGCTGTAACCAGGTGACAAGACCCGCTATAACCAGGTAACATGACCTGCTGTATCCAGGTAACAAGACCCGCTGTAACCAGGTAACAAGACCCGCTGTATCCAGGTGACAAGACCTGCTATAATCAGGTAACAAAACCTGCTGTATCCAGGTAACAAGACCCGCTATAACCAGCTAACAAGACCCGCTATAACCAGGTAACAATACCTGCTGTATCCAGGTAACAAGACCCGCTGTATCCAGGTAACAAGACCTGCTGTATCCAGAGTAACATTCCGTTGAAATATTAATCTGCCTTATTTGTTTGCCTATCATTCATTCTGGGACTCAAAAAGATACAACATGAAAATACTCATTTCTGATTTGATTTGAAAAAGAAATAATATTTCATACTTCATGCTGCTAATAAAGTCAATATAAAGGCTGTTGTACATGTGTTTAGCAGGCTATCTACGGTACATGTGACACACAGCTGTACCCTATGGTGCATGCCATAACACAGCAGTAGGTGTAATGTATGGGCTCCCCCTAGTACTGACTACAGTAGCACTAGTGGTACACTGGTACCATCCAACTTGTAGATATGTTAATATGTATAACATGTTCCTCCTACCGGGTCAATAATTTACTGTATTGACTGCAAATTACAAGTCAAAATCTCCTCAAAACTCACACAACATCAACATTAAGTTAGGAGACATCACGCTAATGAGAAATCACACTTACAAATTCAATGTCTGTCTTGAAATTCTTGAGTTTGGACTTCTTGCCGTGCTTCTTGTTGTTCGCCATGCCGCTACTAACGACATAGTCCCACATAGGTAGTGTTTAGGTTGGCTCAAATTAACGCTTCACTAATTGGTAGGGAGAGATGCCAGGCAAGCACCACCAATAGGACAGGACAGTCAGAGGACTATACGTTCACGTTACTGGCCGCAAACACATCACAAGTAAATGATAGTCCAAGACGCTGATATCCAACACACTACTTCTCATATATAAAATATATACACACACTTAATTCCCCCACTGGGACAGCATGCAGAATTAGCAAATACAACAGATATATTCCAGATCCCGAAAAAATATATAAGCACTAATAAAATTTCTTCTTTGGCACCGAAATATTTTGAGAGATTTCGACAGCTCGGACAACGGAATATAAAATCAACAATATTTCATCATAGCAGGCGAGACACGGGTGCATTAAATAAGTCTGTGTCCCATCAAGTGTTAATCTATCTGTCTCCTTTCCTGAAGACAAGGACCTCCATACGCAAGTAGATCTCCCCGGCATATAATTGAAAACGTATGCTCATAGGTGAGATATTACTATCTGTAATGAAGGGAACCTGGGGAGTAAGACTATGAGATTCCCTACCCGGGCCCTCTTGTATCGTGAGGATAAACAGAGAACATGGGGTCTGCCAAATGTCTCTTGTTCCACAACACAGCAGACGGCAAGGATTACCTGTGTCTTGTCATACGTCAGCAATGTAAGCCAATCGTTAGCCAATACCATTAATCAGTATAATTACTGCATATTGCCAATCCAAATGCCTTCCAGTTCTGTTGGCCGTCTCGAGCTCAGATGCAGAAAAAACTTGAACAACTCAACAGCGACATCCTGGACAAGGAATTTGAAACAACCATGAAACTTTGAAGACAATTCAACAGGCCAGGTAAGAACATTTCAACACACGTCCAAATGCTTCCTATTATCAATGCAAGTTGTCAAATATCAAATACATCCTAGACTCAGCTATAAGAAATGCTCCTATAAGCATTTCAAAAGAGACAACTCAAACATTTATTGATTCAGGGAAGCATATTTGATACGACTCTTTTCAAGCTACATCAACCATATAAGGAATTTAGGACCTGTGGTTCTGATAGAGCTCTAGGTTTTTAACAAATTTAAATTTAGATTTTGAAAGTGAAGCAATTTTTCTTCTTCTTTTTTTTTGGGGGGGAGGGGGGGGGGGGTTCAGTGTGTACAGCCAAACTATAAGATAACATCAGGATGTCAGGTCTAATAGCTTTGTCGTAGATACTTTAACACATCTCATGACTTGCATTTGTGTGACCTTGAAAGTGGGTCAAATTCTTTAAAGATTTAGAAGTTATTTAATGCATTTTTGAAGTATCTTACATCAAACTTCACAGCCAGTGACCACAATTAACTTCAAATTTATTTAGAAAGTTACTTTAACTATGAACTTCAAATTTAGAGAGTTACTTTAACTATGAACTTCAAATTTAGAGAATCACTTTAACTTTAAATGTACTTTCTTTCTCATCAGTATAAATGCCTGCTACTACATACTTGCAGATCTAGAGTTTCCCTAACTTTGGAATGAGATTCAAAATGGTTCACCTTTATTTCTTTACTTCTGAAATCTGTGGTATTTTTCACTATTATTTTATCAAATTTTTATAGCTGTATTTTTAAAACATTTCCAGATTTTGCTATACACCGTTTTTCCCCCATGAATATGTTGACATCAGTACATGTATAACCCTGTTGACAATATATTCAGAGTGAACTCCTCTTCTCCATCATTTATAGCTATTTTATGACATCGTATTCAAAGTTGTCTATTTAGATTTGAAACACAACACCCAGACAAACAATTTTATCTACACTTAACATCATCAAGGATATCAGTACTACAAGTTGATTTCTCTTAAAACATCTTTGTAGAACAATCTCAACAAAAACATCTTTGTAGAACAAACTCAACGAAAACATCTTTTGTAATGAGTGTCCTTTATAACTTATATACAATAAGCAGTTTTAAATTATCAGTCATTCAAAAAAAAAATCAATTTCTAACATCTAAAATAAAATATTTCAGTCATAAGGAATTGGATTTAAAAATTATATAATTAGTTGTAGTAAATACAAGGCTCGGAGTTTCGGTCATGATCAATATGTATTTTTATTTTACAATTCAAATACTGTACATGATTTACTCCAGACACTAAAGGAGTGACAGGGATGGGCGCTTTGTTTATATCAATAATGATGAATGTTCATGGTTCCAGACACTTCTACACAACGTAACAGGTTCCATATATACACACTTAATTTACAAATTAACAACTAATTCAAATTAAACACCCCCGAGTTCTCTTTCAATCTCTGTAATATTAATTACAATCCAATCATATCTATCCCTCATACTTTATACTCATTATTATACACCATATACAACGTTTTTACATATTTTAACTCCTTTTTGATTGGTCTATTTCGAAATAAAATGAATACGTACTGGAACCATTCCCATAAGAATAGGTCATAATCTAAACAAACCCCATTAAAACAGGTAATTAAGATTGATATGTCTCACCTATGCCCCGCTTTGACCATCAATGCAGATATCAGAAAAACTAACTTAAACGCATAAACTTAATGTTGGTGGAGATGCAAAAAGTGGACCGCATCCAGCATTTGATGCATGGGTTGAGATGTACTACCTAAGATGCATCTATGGTCCAAGTTTGGTTGGTGTAGCACTTATATTTTCAGTGAAACTAACTTAAACACAAAAACTTAATGTTGACGCCGTCACCAGAAACGCAACACCTAAGTCTCGCTTCCACTTCGGGGCGGCGAGACAAAAACCATCCCCATTAAAATAGGAAATATATAAACCATCTCATTTAAATAGGTCATTTTATAAATCCTTTCCATTAAAATAGGTAATTTCATAAACCACCCCATTAAAATAGATCATTATATAATCCATCCCCATTATTTTAGATTATTGATTTCATTTGAAAGTTAAAAAGGAAAACCACTTATACCCTACTATATTTGTCTCTACCAATAAAAGAAAGTCATTTGAATATAAAACTGAACGTCTCGACCACCTACACTGGCGTGTAAGAGACCTCTTACCTGTCTAGCCTGATGCTTCATCAGGAAAACCTTCTGTTGCTCTTGGCTGGGAATGGTGTAAGTTTACTCAGAATCCAATCTAGTAAGCACACATGCAGTGAGTGCAGCTGTTAACCCTGGGAATGTACTCCACCGTGTGTTCAAAATACACACCAACACACAGTACTAGAGATGAGTAGTTTACCTACAAACTTGAAACTAATTCCCTGGTATACATGCGTGTATTCCTGATCACTCGGCCAGCTCGCCCACTATAAAACATTGTGGCATTGAAAGTTATATCTGTTCCATATCAACATGGGTAGACCTACTCACAGCAAGGTTTATATCAAACTGGCCAGTTACTGACCGTAAGGTAGCTTCTTGTCTATAACTAGCTAGTCTCCTTACTGACTGTAGGGTAGCTTCTTGTCTATAACTGGCTATAGTCTCCTTACTGACTGTGGGGTAGCTTCTTGTCTATAACTGGTTATAGTCTCCTTACTGACTGTGGGGTAGCTTCTTGTCTATAACTGGTTATAGTCTCCTTACTGACTGTAGGGTAGCTTCTTGTCTATTACTGGCTATAGTCTCCTTACTGACTGTAGGGTAGCTTCTTGTCTATAACTAGATAGTCTCCTTACTGACTGTGGGGTAGCTTCTTGTCTATAACTGGCTATAGTCTCCTTACTAACTGTAGGGTAGCTTCTTGTCTGTAACTGGCTATAGTCTCCTTACTGCCTGTGGGGTAGCTTCTTGTCTATAACTAGATAGTCTCCTTACTGACTGTAAGTTAGCTTTTTGTCTATAACTGGCTACAGTCTCCTTACTGACTGTAGGTTAGCTTCTTGTCTATAACTGGCAAAAGTCTCCTTACTGACTGTAGGGAAGCTTCTTGTCTATTACTGGCTATAGTCTCCTTACTAACTGTAGGGTAGCTTCTTGTCTATAACTAGCTATGGTCTCCTTACTGACTGTAGGGAAGCTTCTTGTCTATTACTGGCTATAGTCTCCTTACTAACTGTAGGGTAGCTTCTTGTCTATAACTAGATAGTCTCCTTACTGACTGTAGGGTAACTTCTTGTCTATAACTGGCTATAGGCTCCTTACTGACTGTAGGGTAACTTCTTGTCTATAACTGGCTAGAGTCTCCTTACTGACTGTGGGGTAGCTTCTTGTCTATAACTAGCTATGGTCTCCTTACTGACTGTAGGGTAGCGTCTTGTCTATAACTGGCTATAGGCTCCTTACTGACTGTAGGGTAGCTGCTTGTCTATAACTGGCTATAGGCTCCTTACTGACTGTAGGGTAGCTGCTTGTCTATAACTGGCTATAGGCTCCTTACTGACTGTAGGGTAGCGTCTTGTCTATAACTGGCTATATTCTTCTTACTGACTGTAGGGTAGCTTCTTGTCTATAACTGGCTATAGTCTTCCTATTGTAGGGTAGTATATAGCTTTCTTGTCTTTGTAGGGTAGCTTTCCAGTCAATAAGTAGCTCCCGAGTTATTCAACCTGCTATAGGATAGTTCCATATCCATAACTGGCCTGGCCGCCCTATTCAATAAAATAGAACTGGATAGCTTTTCGTTACACTGTATATGATGTAACTGGCCAGCACCAAACTTGGACACTTTGTCTTATGTACTGGATTTTAATACTTTGTCTTCATTCAGCCCTTCACTTTGACCTTTATCTTTAGCACAAACTTAGATAACTTGTCTTTAGTAGCAGACTTGGATAGTTTGTCTTCAGCTACAGACTTGGATAATTTGTCTTATGGACTGGATTTTAATACTTTGTCTTCATTCAGCCCTACACTTTGAACTTTATCTTTAGCACAAACTTAGATAACTTGTCTTTAGCATCAGACTTGGATAGTTTGTCTTCAGCAACAGACTTGGATAATTTGTCTTAAGCACCAGACTTGGATAAATTGTTTTGATGACCACTTGGATAATTTGTCTTTAGCACCAGACTTGGATACTTTTTCATGCTTTTAGTGCAACAATTGTATACAATTTTTCTGTTGGAAAGTTTTATTCCTTGTCTTAAGCAAACCTGTAGGAACTGTATAATAGAACAATGGTTCTCTCATTTGTTAGCCGAGTTTAAAGTTCCGACAGGAGAACGAGGATTGTATTTGTTGCCTCTTGTTTGAGGGTTCAATACACTTGAAAAGGAATTCAAAACTGAAACTGTATACTTAATATCAATCCACACACTACTCTCTGCCTTTTAAAAGGGAAATGATGTTTTTAAAACAATTACGGTAAGTAATTCAGGGTTTTACAACAGAAACAAAGCACTTGCATACTGTTTTAAGTTTTAATTACTAGTCAGAAAATCCCAACTTGCAGTCTTAACCCACTCACCCCTAAAGTCAAATTTGAACCTTACCATATCAAAAAATTGGGCAAGTCCAGTTTAAAAATGTGGGGTTGAATGAGTTAAAATAGAAGTACAGCATTTTTTTTGCCACAAAGGAAATATTTTGCAACTTATTCACCAGATTTTTCTTTGTTGTTTTCAATATTATATAAGGACCGAAAAGCATATTTTGAACAATATGTTGACATAAATAAAACCCAGCTATTTTCAAATACTGTTTATTCCCCAGCATGCCTCGATATCATATCATGGAACAATTTGGTTTCATGCTTTTATACAGGTTAACAGTATCTATTTCAAACTTTAATTAACAAACAAAATTGATATGGAACACAACTTTTGGTTAGCAAGGTGGAGTTATAAACAAGGTTCTACCTGTAATACAGGTACATTACCTGCCCAGCCTCATTGTGTCTGGCAGTAATTATTAATATCCCTCCTCCAGCAGTCGCCCTCGATGCCCATTAAAAAAAAAATATGACAATACGTATGCAATCGTTATATACCTGGGTGCGAAAATACTGACCCACAGAGAAAATTAATATCTTCTCCAGAGATTACTCCCAACACCTTTACTACTGTTGATGAAATTAGCCGTTCTTATGATAACAGGTTTGACGTATCTAAGGGACATTCTGATCGTACAGGTCCTTTCCCTATACATCAGCTCAGGGGCACAGTAGTAGTTAAGTACTGTTTACTTTTGGGAAAATGCCCAAACAAAAAGACGATCAAAACTAATACTGGTCAGCATTTCATAACACCAGTAAGGAACATCTGGGTATACTTATATAAGGCATTTCTCTATTCTGGCAAAGAGTCTAGCATATAAGATTGAGATGATAATATAAGAATACACTAGAACCTTGCTATACTGCCAATTGTTCTCCTGTTAAATTTTGGCATTATAAAGGGACAGATATGTATATATCAAAGAAGTTTTTTATAGAAATTGAAAGGGAAGCAGGCCTTGAAATATGTTGGCAGCTGATTGAGAGATAAGGATCATCATACTGGCAGTGATCATTAGGTGGAAAAATGAGGATCATCATACTGGCAGTGATCATGAGGTGGAAAAATGAGGATCATCATACTGGCAATGATCATGAGGTGGAAAAATGAGGATCATCATACTGGCAGTGATCATGAGGTAGCAAATGAGGAACATCATACTGGCAGTGATCATGAGGTAGCAAATGAGGAACATCATACTGGCAGTGATCATGAGGTGGCAAATAAGGATCATCATACTGGCAGTGATCATGGGGTGGCAAATGAGGAACATCATACTGGCAGTGATCATGAGGTGGCAAATGAGGAACATCATACTGGCAGTGATCATGAGGTAGCAAATGAGGAACATCATACTGGCAGTGATCATGAGGTGGCAAATAAGGATCATCATACTGGCAGTGATCATGGGGTGGCAAATGAGGAACATCATACTGGCAGTGATCATGAGGTGGCAAATGAGGATCATCATACTGGCAGTGATCATGAGGTAGCAAATGAGGAACATCATACTGGCAGTGATCATGAGGTGGCAAATGAGGATCATCATACTGGCAGTGATCATGAGGTGGCAAATGAGGAACATCATACTGGCAGTGATCATGAGGTGGCAAATGAGGATCATCATACTGGCAGTGATCATGAGGTGGCAAATGAGGAACATCATACTGGCAGTGATCATGAGGTGGCAAATGAGGATCATCATACTGGCAGTGATCATGAGGTGGCAAATGAGGAACATCATACTGGCAGTGATCATGAGGTGGCAAATGAGGATCATCATACTGGCAGTGATCATGAGGTGGCAAATGAGGAACATCATACTGGCAGTGATCATGAGGTGGCAAATGAGGATCATCATACTGGCAGTGATCATGAGGTGGCAAATGAGGAACATCATACTGGCAGTGATCATGAGGTGGCAAATGAGGATCATCATACTGGCAGTGATCATGAGGTGGCAAATGAGGAACATCATACTGGCAGTGATCATGAGGTGGCAAATGAGGATCATCATACTGGCAGTGATCATGAGGTGGCAAATGAGGAACATCATACTGGCAGTGATCATGAGGTGGCAAATGAGGATCATCATACTGGCAGTGATCATGAGGTGGCAAATGAGGAACATCATACTGGCAGTGATCATGAGGTGGCAAATGAGGATCATCATACTGGCAGTGATCATGAGGTGGCAAATGAGGAACATCATACTGGCAGTGATCATGAGGTGGCAAATGAGGATCATCATACTGGCAGTGATCATGAGGTGGCAAATGAGGAACATCATACTGGCAGTGATCATGAGGTGGCAAATGAGGATCATCATACTGGCAGTGATCATGAGGTGGCAAATGAGGAACATCATACTGGCAGTGATCATGAGGTGGCAAATGAGGATCATCATACTGGCAGTGATCATGAGGTGGCAAATGAGGAACATCATACTGGCAGTGATCATGAGGTGGCAAATGAGGATCATCATACTGGCAGTGATCATGAGGTGGCAAATGAGGAACATCATACTGGCAGTGATCATGAGGTGGCAAATGAGGATCATCATACTGGCAGTGATCATGAGGTGGCAAATAAGGATCATCATACTGGCAGTGATCATGGGGTGGCAAATGAGGAACATCATACTGGCAGTGATCATGAGGTGGCAAATGAGGATCATCATACTGGCAGTGATCATGAGGTAGCAAATGAGGAACATCATACTGGCAGTGATCATGAGGTGGCAAATGAGGATCATCATACTGGCAGTGATCATGAGGTGGCAAATGAGGAACATCATACTGGCAGTGATCATGAGGTGGCAAATGAGGATCATCATACTGGCAGTGATCATGAGGTGGCAAATGAGGAACATCATACTGGCAGTGATCATGAGGTGGCAAATGAGGATCATCATACTGGCAGTGATCATGAGGTGGCAAATGAGGAACATCATACTGGCAGTGATCATGAGGTGGCAAATGAGGATCATCATACTGGCAGTGATCATGAGGTGGCAAATGAGGAACATCATACTGGCAGTGATCATGAGGTGGCAAATGAGGATCATCATACTGGCAGTGATCATGAGGTGGCAAATGAGGAACATCATACTGGCAGTGATCATGAGGTGGCAAATGAGGATCATCATACTGGCAGTGATCATGAGGTGGCAAATGAGGAACATCATACTGGCAGTGATCATGAGGTGGCAAATGAGGATCATCATACTGGCAGTGATCATGAGGTGGCAAATGAGGAACATCATACTGGCAGTGATCATGAGGTGGCAAATGAGGATCATCATACTGGCAGTGATCATGAGGTAGCAAATGAGGAACATCATACTGGCAGTGATCATGAGGTGGCAAATGAGGATCATCATATACTGGCAGTGATTTGTATGGTATATTGTTTTTGAAAAGGATATAAGCAAGCGATTCACAGTGACAGCAATGATAATAATTCAGTTTAACTCATTCACCCTTGAAATTTCATAATAAACAATTCCAACCTTTGAATTGAAAGGGTTCAAATGTGTCTTTGGGGGTGAATGAGTAAAGTAGTTGGCACTCTTTACCTTAATTTGTGTTAATTAACATTCCCACTGGTACATACCTTTCTAACAAATCAGAAAGCTCGAGATTATTGCGTGGATGAATATATATGTCCGCACAATAAATGAGTGCTTTCTGATTTGTTTGAAAAACACTAGTGTGTGGTCTTGCTCTTATCACATATTTGGTAGAGATCGATACAAAGATTTCATAAACTTTGACATTGTTTGCCAATACCGGGAACATTTCAGTTCGCCATGACAAGAGGATTCCCATAAAAACAGTTTCGGCTAGTAGGTAAATACAACATTCCGTATTGCACATGTGCATTACAGAACGTTGTATTTCATGGTCTGAAAATTGCTTGTATTACTATAACAAGAATCAACAGGTATGTGATAAATATATATGCCTTTAATTTCTACCTCCATGGAATTAGAATATTTCTGTGTTTTTTCAGGAAGCACTTATGGGACTTGTCCTGATCAATGAGGCAGTCAAAAATCTAATAGGTCAGCACATATATCTCTATAGCGAGGAGAAAAACTAGACTGTCTGGGTTTTAACTATGTTACCTATATTTCATCTAGATATTTTGGCAACAGATCCAGCAATACAAAACAGTGAAGTGAATAAAAGATTATTTCTTCCAGCATTAGATAATATTTATAAGCTTGTTATAATTAATGTCCTATTTATTATGTTGGACAAAAACAAAAATCTTCCGAGTACAGTAATGACCTTTCACTTGATCTGTTAGACTGGCTACCAGCGGCTAACTTTTTATGAAGAATTTTCCAGCTATTAGCTTGAGAACTAGAATCAGACATCAAAATAATCAACAACAAAAAATCAAAATAATTCCAATATTCTAGAGATGGGAGTTAGTCTATTGATCTGTTTACAGCCCAACTTCCATTAATTGAATTTTGAGGATTCTAATTTCTTGATGAGTCAAACCTATAGCAAAGTCGGGATTTTTTTCCTTATATAAAACTGCTAATATTCCATTTATGAATTGAGATTTAATGAATCAAATTTCTCGCTGTTTCGAACTACAATCAAGGTCCAATCAGAAAACATTGAAAACTAGAACTTATAAACTGTAGTAAATGTCCTGGAGTCATTTTAACAGCTAAACATGCAAACTTAAGTGTATAAATACATGTAAATCTATTTTTCTAATTACATTACATCTAATATTCGAAGACTTCAAATTGAATTCTTGCCTTGTTTTCTGTCACTTACCAATCATATTCGGTCATATGCAGTATATACAGGATCTGTCACAAGTTTCGTATTAGATTTAAGATTCAAGTTTTGGATTTTTCATGTATGAAGGGAAACGAATAACAGATTCTTTTTATCATATAACACAAAGTTAACTGTATAATTGTGATCTGAAACGAATATTTTGCTCTTGGCCGCCTCTGAAACGATGAAAATTGTGTTCGCTTCACAATGAAGTAGGGGGGTGTATTGTGAGTGATGCTGGGATAGGATATGTATCACAATATCTGGAAGATATTTTCAATGTGTATTTAGAAGTATTTGAAAACTTTTTATCAGGCGAGTATAACAGGTACAGTATAAAATAGCATTAAATACCAAAATATACTATGTAGTCTAAAACAAATCACATTAATGTACATGGTATATATACATTCAAATACTCATAACCTTTGGTTTATCAAAACTGCATCTGAGCCAAAAACTAGATAAATACATGAATAATCATTACAGGAGTAGAAGAAGAAGAAGTATATATATACACAGTATATATGTGTCCAATGTAATAACAAACACATGTCCCCATGGCCAGGGATGCTACCCCCTATCTATACACACCGCTAATTAACCGTGCAGCGCTGACACTCCGACAACAACATGGCCGACCAGCGACTCCATGCAAAGTCACATCATATCCTTGTTTTACACCGACCGAGCGTCCTCAGGCGTCGTGTCCGGCGGACCAGACGGCCACAATTGTATCACCAAGTATATGATAAGTATATATGTTTAATCAAGGTTGTGTGTAATAACTTCCCAAAATTTCTTTTTCCATTTCTTGCCAGTAATCAGATTTTTGTCAATGTCAAAACAAACAGAAGACTTTACTATAACTTATCTTGTGGTCACCAAGGAAACCCCTGATAGGCAGTGTGGGTGATAAGACCTTTGTATAAATCAAAGGAATATACACAATATTGCAAGTTAAAATGAACTAATTTTGTATTTTCTTTCTTAAACTGATAGTATTTTGTTAATATCATGACCAACAAAGGTGAATGTCTCTGAATTCAAATAAAATATTCTGCTGCCTGAAGAAATGCAAAAGTAATTATAATCATTTATAATATGTAAACAGATTTTTTAATTTCCATTCAAACTATAATCGGCTATTACTGTACAATGCCTGCGTCAAGATTTTCTTCACATTGAGCATTCTCAAAAAAATAAATTCAAATGCTTTATTTCTTTTGGTGAAATTAAAACTGGATCAAAATTTGTCATCCTAGTACAATTGTGTTAAATGGTATTCAATTTTAAATCAAATATAATATTTCATTTTATAGGTGAAACTGATTTCTTCAGTTGGTTGTGTTCCACGGTGAACTCTAATATATCAATACTTCGGACACAGAAAATTAGTACAACATGCATAATACTGATTTCATGTATACAGCATTACCTGGATAACTTGGGAGGGTATAGGTACAAAATCGTCCACCAATACATTAGAAATATTTATCCCTAAACAGAACCAATTACTAATAAAATAGTGTGCCATTCTACTAAGCACAACCACTGTACAGGAGAATTTTCCTGTTTCATTTTTCAAAAAATATTTTAAAAGACAATATAAACTACCAAAAGTTTTTTTTCAAAACGTAAAATTATAGCTATATATTGACAAAGACTGAATATAAAATCGGCCCGTATCAATTATTTTAACCATCATTAGGATACAAGAATGTAAGCATAGCTTTTACAGGTATTATTCTAGGAAAACTAAGAACCAGTTCATACTTTATGTATATGTATATATGCTTCAAGAATAAGCAAACTCCCTTGATAATTTCGTGTAGATTTGGGGGTGACCACCATTACTGCAGACTTATATATACAGAAAGGATGTGCAAACTTTGACAGGACTAAACATACATTGTCCATCACAGTCTGGACATCGTAAATAGCCATGAAGTCATTTGCATGATTTTGCATACTGGATTTGTCGTTCTTATAATGGACAAACGTGTGAACAACATCTGGGTTCTAAACTAACTACGTCATTAGGCAACTAATTACTTCAACTGTACCAACTTTTCGTAGAAAATATGTGTATAGTAATATGTCAACGTCACTCTCATAAACATAGGATCTTACATGAGTTTCCATTTCATATGAGATTTATGAAATGAGTCTAAGAATATTTCAATTTAACAAGCCTCTGGCGAGCTAAAGTTTCATAAATCATCTGTAATGAAAACGAGTGTAAGATCCTTTTTATCACATAATCAAGATTTGTGGCATTTATTCGTGTAAAACGACAATTTTCATGCAACCTTGAAATGTAAAAATCCGCCATTATGACTCCAGTGGGTAAGTCTGTGACGTCATGTACTTGTCCTAGGCGTGACGTCACAATTGAAACAATTGAAACTTACAACCAATCACAGAGCTGATAGGCCATATTACATGGGTTAATACGCAAAAAATATGACATGGGTATATTTACTGGATAACACAGTACATTATGTGATAAAGCTATTTACTGCACATCACTGTGTCAAACTAATTGCCACACATCAGTGTCAAACTAGAGCCGTCACAGAGGGGGTCAACAAGTATACCCCCCCGGCCCACATACACATGAATTGTATAATGACAATGGAAATGTCATTCTCTGCATTCTGATTTAAATTTTTGGTCCCATTGCTTTTTGATTTTTTGGGGTTGGGCTACCTGCACTATCAATTTTATCTCCATCATCGAGACCACATTATTTGCCATCTCGCAAAGAAAGAGGAAGTGTGATCACAGTCACATATATGCTTCAGTTTCTAGGCTTATTCAAAACACCCAGGAGATTGTGATCAGGATATTATAGTGACACAATGCGAAAACGGGCAAAAATTTCCAGATTCAGCAGAAATAAGACAAAATCATACAGTGAATAGGCAAAATTGTAAGGCATGTTTTTTATGTTGAAATTGTAAGAATTAGGCCAAAAGAGGAAGGGTTGGCACCTCTGCATTGTACTGACAATACACACAAAAAAATCAAAGAAATCTATTGAAAAATGAGCAATTGCATAGCTGAATAAAGTTTTGCCAATTGTTTTATGTAATGGGGTATAGCTCTCTTAAAAAGGTCAGAAACACAAAATTATTTCATGAGGCACAACTATATATGGTACTTCAACTACACAAACAAATTCAAACAAATCTATCGAAAAAGGAATAATTGCATTGCCGAACAAAGTTTGGTAATAATAATATTTTACATTAAGGGACACAACTCTCTTAAAAAGGTCCAAAACGCAAAATTATTTTATGAGGCACAATGCAACTATATATGGTACTGCAACTACCAAAAAGTTTCAATCTATTAAAAAAAGGAATAAATGCATAGCTGGACAAATTTTGTCTACGGACAGAGGAGGACAGACAGATGGACGGGGACGAGCAGTGTACCCTCCCTGCCCAACTTTGGTGTGTGTGTGTGTGTGTGTGTGTATGTGGGGGGGGGGGGGAGGGGCTATTCTCCACACATCACAGTCTCACATGTCCTGCTGTACTCTGTTTGATTTGGTGCCAAACTTACAGCCTACACAGCCCAGACACATGGACTGGAGGTGTTAATTAAGGTTGGCAGGCTGTCAAAGCTCTCCAACAAAATCAATGCAGCTCACTTCCCTTTTTATTCCCATCAAAGTTTTCCCATTTACATCTTTGTCTTACCAAATATCAATCATTGTTTGAGACATATTTTTAAATATATTTGAGTATTGCAAATTTAGGTTTGATAGTTTCAAGATACTGTAGAGTGTTTTGAATTCAATTGGTCAAACTACACATTTATTTTTTAAACAAATTCCTGAATATGAAACTTTGCATAGCTACATAAATAGTCAAATTTTTTAAGTCATTCTTAATCAGAAGGCAATAAATATAGCAAATTAAAATCTTCATGAAACTTGATATTTTATTCGCTATAAAAAACACTGTATATAAGCCATTCCATTAACAATTTTACAGAGAAACTCGAGACTAACTAAATTATGGACATTTGACCATTCAAAGACTGACCATCCATTATAGGTCCTATCATAATTTTCAGACAGACTGTTAGGTCCTATTACAATTTATAGATTGACCATTATAGGACCCATTAAGTTTCAGACTGACCATTAGGTCCTTCACAGTTTCATCAAGTCCTGTCAAAATATTCAGACCAGCCATTAGACCCAAATACAAATGTAAGACTTACCATTAGACCATATTTCATATTTTTCAGACTGATCATTAAAGGCCCCATTAATAACTTTAAGACTGAAAATTAGGACAAAGTTTTTTTGTTTTTTTTTCAGACTGACCATTGGACCCTATTACAACATTTAGACTGACCAGTGGACCCTATTACAACATTTAGACTGACCATTGGACCCTATTACAACATTTAGACTGACCATTGGGATCATCACATTTCAATTGATAATCCTGATCACTGCAATTATGTGATATAAACAAACTTCCAAATTTGAATCAGATTGTTGTTGGACGAGACTCTAACTCTACAGCAGTTTTCTAAGACACCAGTAACTTTTCAGCAAATCAGCATGTCTGATCATTCAGCCTGCTTATAGACATACATGCAAGTGTGTTGATAATTTGCACCTCAATATACAAGCTTTATTCAGACTAACAGATATGTCCAATCGCTTTCAGACGAACACATAAGTTTTACTGTTTTGCACCTTGACAAGCAAGCGAGCTCTCTGGCTTCATAAGATATATAGGATCTTACATGAGTTTCCATTTCATATAAGATTTATGAAACGAGTCTAAGAATGTTTCAATTTAGCGAGCCTCTGGTGAGCTAAAATGAAAAATTTGTGACGAGTTTCATAAATCTCATATGAAAGGAAAACGAGTGCAAGATCCAATTCACACATAATCAAAATTTAAGGCATTAATATTCGTGTAAAACAATTTTCATGTAACTCCAGTGCGTAAGTCTGTGACGTCATGTACTTGTCCTAGATGTGACGTCACACTTGAAATTTACAACCAATCAGGGCTGATAGGTCATATTACATGGGTTAATACGCAAAACAATATGGCATGCATGGGTATATTTTTTTTAATGCGCTTAAATCAGGCTATCTGGCTTTATTCAGATGAATGTGGTATCCTAGTCTGTCACCAAGTTCTGTCTGTGTCCAATAATTGTGCCACTAGTGCTTCTGCACTAGGAGAGCACACTGATGGCCTGGGCTTCTTCACTCTAGTCATACAGCAGACCCAGTTCCCTGTGTTGGTGCCGACACATGCACAGTTGTATGACCCAAGTAGTGGTCGTGTAGCTTCAAACTCTGCCAATATTACTCAATCAACACCAGTATCTAAACCCTGCATTATTGGGCAGCCCAGCTTCAGGGCTTCAAATCAACATCTGCAGCAGAGTTCTCTGGAGACAATATATTGCAGCATTGCTGTCGGGGAAACAATACATTCTAGCACTGCTGCATTCGATACTTGTACACCGCGTTGATTACAGGACCCGATGACGTGTACAATACTAAGAAAATACCTACAGTATAGAATTTCATGAATATGAAGGGGAATACTTGCAGATGATGACTGAGTGTTTATGGATTGGAAACTTTTACCCAATGTTACACAGCACTGTACTGTAGCTCTCTCCCTATAGTATGTTGCCCATGGTATGTACATTGTATCCACATAAGTAAGACTGTGTGCTACTGGTTAATTATCACTGAGTATACCAATACTAAACAAATGTACACTAACAGTAAAGACAACAGTATCACATACTGCAGCACCACCCCCTGTCTGTAGTCCTAGCACTGGATGGTACCCTGTAGTACCACTATCACTACCCCACCCCCTGTCTGTAGTCCTAGCACTGGATAGTACACTGTAGTACCTCTATCAGTACACCTCCCCCTGTCTGTAGTCCTAGCACTGGATAGTACACTGTAGTACCTCTATCAGTACACCTCCCCCTGTCTGTAGTCCTAGCACTGGATAGTACACTGTAGTACCTCTATCAGTACACCTCCCCCTGTCTGTAGTCCTAGCACGGGATGGTACTCTGTAGTACCACTATCAGTACACCACCCCCTGTCTGTAGTCCTAGCATTGGATGGTACCCTGTAGTACCACTATCACTACACCACCCCCTGTCTGTAGTCCTAGCACTGGATGGTACCCTGTAGTACCACTATCACTACACCACCCCCTG
>NW_018480052.1:0-15537 GCF_002113885.1 Mizuhopecten yessoensis | reverse complement strand
CTGTAGTCCTAACACTGGATGGTACCCTGTAGTACCACTATCACTACACCACCCCCTGCCTGTGGTCCTAACACTGGATGGTACCCTGTAGTACAACTATCACTACACCACCCCCTGTCTGTAGTCCCAACACTGGATGGTACCCTGTAATACCACTATCACTACACCACCCCCTGCCTGTAGTCCTAGCGCTGGATGGTACCCTGTAGTACAACTATCACTACACCACCCCCTGTCTGTAGTCCTAACACTAGATGGTACCCTGTAGTAGCATTATCATTACACCACCCCCTGCCTGTAGTCCCAACACTGGATGGTACCCTGTAGTACCATTATCACTACACCACCCCCTGCCTGTAGTCCTAACACTAGATGGTACCCTGTAGTAGCATTATCATTACCCCACCCCCTGCCTGTAGTCCCAACACTGGATGGTACCCTGTAGGACAACTATAACTACACCACCCCCTGCCTGTAGTCCTAACACTAGATGGTACCCTGTAGTACCACTATTACTACACCCCCCCCTGCCTGTGGTCCTAACACTGGATGGTACCCTGTAGTACAACTATCACTACACCACCCCCTGCCTGTAGTCCTAGCACTGGATGGTACCCTGTAGTACCACTATTACTACATCACCCCCTGCCTGTGGTCCTAACACTGGATGGTACCCTGTAGTACCACTATCACTACACCACCCCCTGCCTGTAGTCCTAGCACTGGATGGTACCCTGTAATACCACTATTACTACATCACCCCCTGCCTGTGGTCCTAACACTGTCCTAGCACTGGATGGTACCCTGTAGTACCACTATCACTACGCCCCCCCCTGCCTGTAGTCCTAGCACTGGATGGTACCCTGTAGTACCACTATCACTACCCCACCCCCTGTCTGTAGTCCCAACACTGGATGGTACCCTGTAGTACCATTATCACTACCCCACCCCCTGCCTGTAGTCCTAACACTGGATGGTACCCTGTAATACCACTATCACTACGTGCCCCCTGCCTGTAGTCCTAGCACTGGATGGTACCCTGTAGTACCACTATCACAGCACCACCCCCTGTCTGTAGTCCCAACACTGGATGGTACCCTGTAATACCACTATCACTATGTGCCCCCTGCCTGTAGTCCTAACACTGGATGGTACCCTGAAGTACCACTATTACAGCACCACCCGTATACCACTATCACTACACCACTCCCTGCCTGTAGTCCTAACGCTGGATGGTACCCTGTGCATGTAGTACCACTATCATTGGCTACACCATCCCCTGCCTGTAGTCAGCCCACTGGATGGTACCCTGTAGTACCATTATCACAGCACCACCCCCTGTAATAGTGGTACTTCGGGGTACCATCCAGTGGACTGACTACAGGCAGGGGGCACATAGAGATAGTGGTATTACATGTACAGGGTAGCATCCAGTTGTCTGACTAGAGGCAGGGGGTGGTGTAGTGATAGTTGTACTACATGTACAGGGGACCATCCAGTGTTAGGAATACAGGCAGGGGGGGGAGTAGCCAGTGGTAGTGGTACTACATGTCCAGGGTCCCATCCAGTGTTAGGAATACAGGCAGGGGGGGGGGTAGCCAGTGATAGTTGTACTACATGTACAGGTTACCATCCAGTGGTCTCACTACAGGCAGGGGGGACATAGTGATAGTGGTATTACAGGGTCCCATCCAGTGTTAGGATGGAGCTGTAATAGTGGTACTACATGTCCAGGGTCCCATCCAGTGGTCTGGCTACAGGCAGGGGGTAGTGTAGCCAGTGATAGAGGTACTACATGTACAGGTTACCATCCAGTGGTCTCACTACAGGCAGGGGGGACATAGTGATAGTGGTATTCCATGTACAGGGTACCATCATGTGGTCTGACTACAGACAGGGGGTGGGGTAGCAAGGGGGAGAGGTACTACATGTACAGGGGACCATCCAGTGTTAGCAGGGTACCATCCAGTGGACTGACTACAGGCAGGGGGGACATAGGGATAGGGGGATTACAGGGGACCATCCAGTGTTAGGATGGAGCTGTAATAGTGGTACTTCAGGGTACCACTATTACAGCACCACCACCTGACTGTAGTCAGCCCACTGGATGGTACCCTGTATATGTAGTACCACTATCCCAGCACCACCCCCTGCCTCTAGTCAGACAACTGGATGCTACCCTGTACATGTAGTACCACTATCACTGACTAGCCCATCACAAATACTGCTGTACTACCATGCTATCAGGCTCCAGGATAGGTACCCATTGGGAAAACTGCAGCAACGTTTTGTTTCCATTCCAATTTGCAGTGCATGAGCAATATAAATATTGCATTAAAGATAATATTCAATATCAACAGCAGAAACTGTTTGGTATATATCAATAAGTGTTTTACCGTAGCTACTCTAATAAACAATCCCTTTCTATCTCCCCTCTATACATGCAACTCCGTTCTATGTAATCATTTGCAATTCCAAGTACAATGACACATCTATACTCCTGCAAATAAGAGTTTCTCAATAAAACAACTGAATATGTTGATTCAGTTTATAAAGGGAAATCCAAAACCCTTAAAAATAGCCTGAAATAAATTATCAAATACGAAAAAGTATGTCAAAAAGGACAAATCAGAGGTGACATGACATTGTTATATTACCTGTGCAACAAATCAAAAACAAAAGTTGAATACATGTACATCAAAATTCATGGATCAGCTTAGTAACATGAGAAGTTTTCAAAGAAAGGCGTGACCAATACCTATGGCAGATGGCTTAGTCAGTCACCAGGTACCATATATATGACTTACCTGTGTCATATATATATACCAGCTGGTACAATATGGGACTTACCTGGACCAGATGCCTTGTAGAATTTGACTTACCTGTGCCATGTACCAAGATAAACTGCTGGTGGATAATCAGTACCTGAGGTTAGCATTAACTTGTAGCTGGAATTTCTTCTGACACAGCTTACATAAAATACTACTTTAAGAATGAATTACCTGCTCCAGCCAACAGTTGTAAATTGCTCACAGTATTAAAGGGTTTCATAGTTGAATCATAAACACCTTTAATTTTCCTTTTTTCTGTATTTCTACATGTCTTGGAACACTTTAAACATGAAATGTCATTCGTCTCGAACTCTAGTACTACGTATAGTCATACATGGATGAAGTCTTGACCTCTAGTACCACGGATAGTCGTACATGGATGAAGTCTTGACCTCTAGTACCACAGATAGTCGTACATGGATGAAGTCTTGATCTCTAGTACCANCTTGACCTCTAGTACCACAGATAGTCGTACATGGATGAAGTCTTGATCTCTAGTACCATGGATAGTCGTACATGGATGAAGACTTGACCTCTAGTACCACAGATAGTCGTACATGGATGAAGACTTGACCTCTAGTACCACGGACAGTCATACATGGATGAAGTCTTGACCTCTAGTACCATGGATAGTCGTACATGAATGAAGACTTGACCTCTAGTACCACGGATAGTCATACATGGATGAAGACTTGACCTCTAGTACCACAGATAGTCGGACATGGATGAAGACTTGACCTCTAGTACTACAGATAGTCGTACATGGATGAAGTGGACATACAGTACAGAAAACATGTTAATTCTGTTTGGTTTTTACCATCTATGATGAAGTCTTGATCTCTAGCACCACGGATAGTCGTACATGGATGAAGACCAGACCTCTAGTACCACGGATAGTAGTACATGGATGAAGTCTTGACCTCTAGAACCATGGATAGTCGTACATGGATGAAGTCTTGGCCTCTCGTACCATTGATAGTCGTACATGGATGAAGACTTGACCTCCAGTACCACGGATAGTCGTACATGGATGCAGACTTGACCTCTAGTACCACGGATAGTCGGACATGGATGAAGACTTGACCTCAAGTAACACGGATAGTCGTACATGGATGAAGACTTAACCTCTAGTACCACGGATAGTCGTACACGGATGAAGTCTTGACCTCTAGTACCATGGTTAGTCGTACATGGATGAAGACTTGACCTCCAGTACCACGGATAGTCGTACATGGATGCAGACTTGACCTCTAGTACCACGGATAGTCATACATGGATGAAGACTTGACCTCTAGTACCAGGGATAGTCGTACATGGATGAAGTCTTGATATCTAGTACCATGGATAGTCGTACATGGAGGAAGACTTGACCTCTAGTACCATGGATAGTCGTATATGGATGAAGACTTGACCTCTAGTACCCCAGATAGTCGTACATGGATGAAGACTTGAGCTCTAGTACCACGGATAGTCGTACATGGATGCAGACTTGACCTCTAGTACCACGGATAGTAGTACATGGATGAAGTCTTGACCTCTAGAACCATGGATAGTCGTACCTGGATGAAGTCTTGACCTCTAGTACCACGGATAGTCGTCCATGGATGAAGTCTTGACCTCTAGTACCACAGATAGTCGTACAGGGATGAAGACTTGACCTCTAGTACCACGGCTAGTCGTACATGGATGAAGTCTTGATCTGTAGTACCATGGATAGTCGTACATGGATGAGGACTTGACCTCTAGTACCATGGATAGTCGTACATAGATGAAGACTTGACCTCTAGAACCACAGATAGTCGTACATGGATGAAGTGGCGATACAGTACAGAAAACATGTTAATTCTGTTTGGTTTTTACCATCTATGATGAAGTCTTGATCTCTAGTACCACGGATAGTCGTACATGGATGCAGACTTGACCTCTAGTACCACGGATAGTAGTACATGGATGAAGTCTTGACCTCTAGTACCACGGATAGTCGTCCATGGATGAAGTCTTGACCTCTAGTACTACAGATAGTCGTACATGGATGAAGTGGCGATACAGTACAGAAAACATGTTAATTCTGTTTGGTTTTACATGGATGAAGACTTGACCTCTAGTACTACAGATAGTCGTACATGGATGAAGTGGACATACAGTACAGAAAACATGTTAATTCTGTTTGGTTTTTACCATCTATGATGAAGTCTTGATCTCTAGCACCACGGATAGTCGTACATGGATGAAGACGTGACCTCTAGTACCACGGATAGTCGTACATGGTGAAGACTTGACCTCTAGTACCACAGATAGTCGTACATGGATGAGGTCTTGACCTCTAGTACCATGGATAGTCGTACATGGATAAAGTCTTGATCTCTAGTACCATGGATAGTCGGACATGGATGAAGACTTGACCTCAAGTAACACGGATAGTCGTACATGGATGAAGACTTGCCCTCTAGCACCACTGATATACAACATGGATCAAGTCTTGACCTCTAGTACCACAGATAGTCGTACATGGATGAGGTCTTGACCTCTAGTACCATGGATAGTCGTATATGGATGAAGACTTGACCTCTAGTACCACAGATAGTCGTACATGGATGAGGTCTTGACCTCTAGTACCATGGATAGTCGTATATGGATGAAGACTTGACCTCTAGTACCACAGATAGTCGTACATGGATGAGGTCTTGACCTCTAGTACCATGGATAGTCGTACCTGGATGAAGTCTTGACCTCTAGTACCATGTATAGTCGTACATGGATGAAGACTTGACATCTAGTACCATGGATAGTCGTACATGGAGGAAGTCGTGACCTCTAGTACCACGGATAGTAGTACATGGATGAAGGCTTGACCTCCAGTACCATGGATAGTCGTACATGGATGAGGACTTGACCTCTAGTACCATGGATAGTCGTACATAGATGAAGACTTGACCTCTAGTACCATGGATAGTCGTATATGGATGAAGACTTGACCTCTAGTACCAGGGATAGTCGTACATGGATGAAGTCTTGAGCTCTAGTACCATGGATAGTCGTACATGGATGAGGACTTGACCTCTAGTACCATGGATAGTCGTACATTGATTAAGTCTTGACCTCTAGTACCATGGATAGTCGTACATTGATTAAGTCTTGACCTCTAGTACCATGGATAGTCGTACATTGATTAAGTCTTGACCTCTAGTACCATGGATAGTCGTACCTGGATGAAGTCTTGACCTCTAGTACCATGGTTAGTCGTACATGGATGAAGACTTGACCTCTAGCACCACTGATATACAACATGGATCAAGTCTTGACCTCTAGTACCACAGATAGTCGTACATGGATGAAGTGGCCATACAGTACAGAAAACATGTTAATTCTGTTTGGTTTTTACCATCTATATATAGACCAACAAAATTTTGAATAGACTTGTCCTTAGTTCTGATTTCCACAAATTTACATGTACCAGCTGTGAGTCTGTGACAGATAACAAGATTCTAAAGTGTGATGACACTTAAAAGCCAGATACATAAGGGTTTAAGTTAGTGTGTTACCATGTGAAGGTAGCAGGAAATCAATGGAGCAAAATGAGAAACAAGTAAAGGACCTTCATTTGTACCAATTTTCAACTTGACCCACAATAGATAGAACAAAATGTTGAAGGATCATATATAAGATGTATGTGTTGTTTGATGAGTGTTCCAAAGCTTCCATGTGAGCTGGGATCAATCTAGTTTTCCATAAAGAAGAAAATTCCTGTTCTTTGAAATTCCCCTTATGCGCTTAAAAATTCCCCTATTTCAACAAGAAAATAGCGGTTCTTCTTCACAAGATCAACAGTTAAAATGCAAAATACTGCAAATGTACTTTTTCTTCACATAATTTAAACAAAAAATTCTACAATTTTAAGCTTAAAATTGTTTATAAATTGAAATATACTGCACACATGTATGTCGGACAAAACATTTATCTTTTACCTTCATGATGCTAGAGCCCTGTATCAAAATTTTAATTTCCGGGGCCATTCCCCCAAATCTGAAAAAGGGTAGATTCCCTTAAAACCTAGATTGATCCCTAGTGAGTTAATAAGGAATCATCCGACTTACAATCATCATTTACGTAAAATGTAAACAGAACTTACCTGTCTTATAAAGCTGTTTGAACTGTCAGAAAAGCTGCCATCGGAGCGTTTGATTTTTCCCTTCTTTTTACCTTTACCCTGAAAGACAAAACAAAATTGTTTGATTATATCACAACTTTTAAAACAAACTAACTTTAAAAATACAAATACATCTCTAACACCCTATAGCTATAGCTACCAATCAATGACGTCACTTGTATCCTGATATTTGACGAAATCCAAGCTATATTTTTATTAAAAACAGGCAGGAATGATGTTGTATTATTGTACCTAATTATGTTAGTGTGTATACACATGGCAGGAAAATGAAAATATATATGTTATTATTTAACTGATGTAATATATAATGAATTAGGAAATTATCAGCTAGTTTACATGATGATTCAGACATCAATAGCTTTTAAAACCACAGCTGTTACAGTACAGTCCTCAGATATATACATTACATATGTACACAATACACTGCACAGTGTCTGTACAAATACATCGCCATCTGAAATCGGTAATCATAATTAAATGATTCATCACTAGTTTCATCTCTATATTTTAATTAAGACTCAAATGTCTTTTTTTACAACTTCAGAGTAAATTACATTATAAAAAGCAGAGGTAATTAATTAATGATATTTCATCTTTATCCTTATTAGTATGTTTGCCTGTTTTTATTGTCTATATTCTAACAGTTACAAATTGATTTGGTTGATTTCAGACAAGCACAGTCCAAATCTCCAAATGCAGTTTCTATGCAATCTTTGTAAAATATTTTTCAATGAAAAAATTAATTGCTTCATGATTTTTTGAGATCAAAAATATTACTGGTACGTGTATACTATATATATACATGTATTTATATAGCCTTCAGTTGGTATAACTATAAATATGTTTTTGTTATTCCAAGATTACCAATATCTATGCTGGATAGGTTTAACAATAATATATATATATCTGCATTGATTTCATACTTTTTACTGTGTTGTGTTGTTCTGAAAACAAAACTCTTCTCTGGACCTGAAAGGAAATATACCATTTTTCTTTTCTAAGGGAGACAACTCTTAAACCAAATGCCAGTACATGTTCCTAACATGCAAAAACACAGCAATGTTTATAATATATACCATAGCCTAGGGCTAGAAATCTAGTAAAGAATGTATGCGCACTAGTCGTTCCAACTAGTGGTTTCTGATTTTACTAGCACATGTGCAAATTGCACTTACCCATTCAACCTAATAAATAATACCAAATTTTGACTAGTAAATTAAAAAAAAAAAAACACATGTACATAGTCGAGATAGAGATTTCATGATCACTAGTCTCAGATTAGTGGGCTTCCCTTAGTGTCTAGCCCTAAATATCAAAGTCAACATATAACCTTTGTAATATCTATAAACAGCATAAGAAAAATAAACACAAACTAGAATGATGAAGTTATCTCATAATTAATATATAATTTATGAATCGATCCTATTTCATTTCAAACTATAAATAAAACTGCAAACCTGAGTCTACTTTATTTCAAAACAACATTTGCTCTTTGACAAGACAAAGAATTGAATTAGCTACCTGCATAAATTTAAATCACAAATTGTGAAAGGTTAAACTCCACATGCATGCACAGTTTAATAGCATGTTTGTAAGCTTGATTTTTTCCTTCTATACAACATAGCAGCTTACCATAGGCAATGTACATAGAGCACATATAATTGCTATAGGCCTACTTACAATTTGTTACTTTGAAATTTTTAAGAATACATATGTATACAAAATAACAATCACAAATTTATAATATAAATCACAATGTATTGCATTGCAAAGGGCCTTTTATACCATCATGTTACCGTATTCATCCAGTCTTAAGCCCATGCATGGTAATAAGCCTGCCTATATTGCAGTTTAGAAGAAATGTCAACTTTTGGTTATTTTCATAATCCCGAAATAAGCCTGCCCTCTGACTTTGAGGCAGAGTTTATGTGTCGTCCCTTTTGATTGTTGCAGGATAAATACGATATGTAGATAAACTCAATGAGCACTTGCATTACCACAACATTCAACTGTATTTTGCTGGTAGATTACAGCATAATAATACAAAAATGTAGTGTATCTTATAATTATAGTAATTGAAATAAGACAGGTGGAACTTAGAATTACTCGAACTAATAAATAAATCTTAAGTGTTCTGAGCTATGTAATGCAGTCTGAACAGCTATCTTATACTGAAACTGTACAGCTTTTAAAATAAGTAATATGACAGCTTGCTTACAGTTACCTCATTCACCCCTGAAGACATATTTGAACTCTTCCAATTCAAAGTTTGGAGTAGTTCATTATGAAATTTCAGGGGTGAATGAGTTAAATATGTCTAATTTTTAACATATTTGTTTTAGGTATTTTTTTTATCAAAACTTATATCCTTTGATATTTTATTATTATGAAAATGGTTCTAAGACACCAATGAATATTGTATACAGTATGTATATATTTTCATTAATGTACAAGGGGTATTTGATTTCACCACAATTTGCTTTGCAAAATCAAAACAATGTTTTACTTTTTGTTTATTCATGTTTCTGAAATGAAGTGGAATCTGTTTCTTATCCCCATTAATGAAGAAGAGCTCCAATTATCAAATTTAGTCAGCATTTTCTAAATTGGATTCAGCGAAGAGTTTTATTTAAAAAAGAAGTAAATATTTGTTATCACTTCCTTTTTCACAACAGTAATTTATATATAATTACCCCCAAGTTAAACCTCTTGATTAAAATGCAAGGATCTCATACCCATATATATCCACCGATATAACACTGCTACCGATCATAATATTTGTTATGCATAAGTAAAACGCTTTTCTGCAACATTACAGGAAATTATTTCAAAATGCTATTAAGCTTAATACCTTAAAATGACTGCAACCTATAATTAATACAATTTATGAGAAAAGTAATTTTCAAAGCCTGTATAAACATACTGTAGAAAACTGGTGGGACTCTCTTCTACCATAAAGATTCCACTTTATACATGTATGTAGACTTTGTATAATAAATTATATTTGTGTCTGCATGTTGCATTAACATTGTTTCGGTGTCTAGTTATGTGCACCATGTGACCGGCAGCTCACAAGACTTCCTCATCATTGTTGAGGGTATACACTACAAGGAAATGACAAGTAATATAGTTCTACAACTGAACTGAGTGGTGTCTTGTACTCTTCTCTGTGCAGCACATCTTGTCAGCCCCTTGATCATACTGTACTCGACACATATACCTAATCTGACCATCAACTCGGCACAGGCAAAACCAGATTCCATGCTAAAAATAAGATTGTTATGATGCTAAGAAAGACGGAAAGACAGATTGAAGCAAGCTTTACTTTTTTTCCACGTTCTGTTCCGGGATGCATTCTAGTTTGGGACTTACGCTTTCACCTTTCTATATCAGCTCCTGTTACGAAATCATTTTAATTTTTAAAACAGGACACATGGATCATTGTTTTGACTTTTTTTTCTCATTTATAATATGATATCCCAATGGTCTACCGGCCTTTCTCCTATACTTACTTTTGAAACCACTATAAGTTCTGTTAAGTTAAGTTTATTCCGGTACCGGATTTGAACAATCCTCTTCGCCGGACTCAAAATCATAGTGATACAATACATAGTTAACAATAATGATGTAAACAAAATGTAAAATGTATTATAAATAATATAGACAGTTAAGTTCCGTTAATTTTTCATTAAAGTTCATATCTTTAATTATAAATCAGGTCTTGGTTTTCCCAAAACTTGTTAAGTCTTTTTTTAAAACATGTTATCACAAGACTTTACTGTTGGTGGTAAATAGGTACAGCTACTTCAAAGTGACAAAGGGCCAGACATAGAATTTGGGGGATGGGGGTTTGGGGGAGGGATCAAATCTGAACTGTGAATTTCCTACCTTGAAGAGAACAATGAGAGCTACAGTCGACCATTACCGTTATATTTAGCTTACCCAAAACAGGACAGTACCGTAAACGAGATACTACCTAAAAGGGGACACTTGTGGATGAACGACACAAAAAACTGTCAAAATGCAATCATGTGTGCAATTTTCACTTGATGATACTTTTATGACAATTTCACTGTATACAAAATAGAAAAGTGGAAAGTATGGTATCTAATTTATGAACAAACCTGTTTGGAATTGACACTTTAGTAAAAAAAACAATTTGATAGTTTCGAGTGACGTTACAGATTGGAGAAATCACAACAAAAAATACCTACAATACTTATACACCTCTTAAACTAAATAGTATTTTTTTACATCAATCTAATTGAATATGCTCACATTTACTGATATGTTGCATGATTAGATTGATTGTACATCTACATAAAAGTAGCATGTTTCTGGAAAGAAGGCAATGGTATACGTATGTCTATAGGATTTGGTTTAACAATTAGCTCCGTTAACATATTTGGAGAAATAATGTAAGTTGCTGCATGTATATATCAATTCACTGTAGACCATTACATCGATAAACTCCAGTTACTATCAAATTAAATGATGCAGTAGGGCTCAGATGTTCATTCTTAATGTTGACTATATATCATTAGTGCATACCACCTGGCCCCCCAATCCCTTTTCCCTCAAAAATTGCATAACAGCAGACATGTTGAAAACATAAGGTTTGATATCTGTCGGTGTAAATAGAGGAAGCACGGAATAAACATACGATTAAGACAATCTAACTTAATTGTTCAACATACATGTGTTGAATACTTAATTAAGACAACAGCCTGCTTCATTTCAACAAGAATGTTAGTAAAATGATAAAGGAAATCGTGAATAAACAAACCATTTCACGAGAACTGACATGCCCCCATCGGCGCCCCTCAGATTGTCAAATGTCAGCATCCGAGATACAGCGATGGAAATTAGCGGCCAAGCCCGGAATCTGAGAAGCCATATTATCATATATACAAACAATTCACTAAAATAAAAGTAAACCAGCTCCTTGTAGTGTTTTTACCTGAGATACAGGAGGCATGTCGGTTAACTCTGAAAATTGCGATGGGAGTCCAGCCATAACATCACTGCTGTTCGGGGATTCTCACGATTCAGCGCCATACGAATACGTATGTGTCCATTAACAAGAACGCGGATTCATCGCTTTTCTCTGGTGTCCACCGTTTCGAAAGTACGACACCAAATCAACCATACAAACTCGTCTGGCTCACTGAAATCTCAAATGAATGAATATCATAACAGGATGAAGGTATCTCTACTTGGCACGAAAGGGACTGCGATCCTCGTTTCCAAATATAAATATCGACACAATCTTTCTCGTTCTACTGATTTTGCGCGATATTTGCTTGCCCTATGATGAAATATCGCTACAGATTTCAAATACTTCGTTTTATTTAATATATCTCAGTGGTGGCTAATTTTATTAAAACTAAATATTTCACAAATATTACGAAACCCTTTCGTTTCACAAACCTACATGAGATGCCGTGACGACATGAAGCACAAATGTTACGAGACATCTGATTGGCTAAGGTATTATTGCGTGTCGAAGGTAATTTCAGTGCGAAAAAAATTCCAGTGAAAATGGTTTCAGCAATCTCTACAATGGCTGGTCTAAGCATATTTATCTAGGTAAAAAGATAAAACTACATATGTTAGTATCATTTTCCAGTGTAACGACATTTCTGCTGGGATGAGCTGCCTCTCAGGGTCTAGAACTGCGTTAAGGACACTTAATTTGGAAGTCCCAACATTAATTAGCATTAGGTATATATATATATATATATTTGTGTACATCTTTGGTTCGTTAGAACACGGAATTGCTATATAAGTCCGTGGCTATAAGAATATATTTAGAAATTGAAAAAATAATATCAGACTTTCAATTGTTTGAAAAAAATACTTGACAAATGAGACAATCGGATATAAATTTTCTGAATTAATGCCGTATAGAGTGTTATTGAATATCTTTTGTAATCATAATTAGATTTCTTTACACACTTTCAGTATCAGCAATAAAATTGACTTTGTGGATATCAAAACAATCAGTTAGATATTTCTGATTAATTATAATTAACGTTTTAAGTAAACTATTAAATCTAAAAAAAACCACGTTTAATCGGTTCAACGATAATTTAGAATGTGCTAAATCTCTCTTTTTATCAGACGAAAAGACAAAACAACGAAACGGCAAAAAGCAGCTAACGTACTTTTACATATTTTATTTCGGTTGATCCATTTACTTGTTAAAATTTGAAGACGACAACGTTGATACACAGGGGAATCCTTAACCCTTTCACCCCTGAAGACCATAATGAACTTATCCGGATCAACCCATTGAGGGTCTACTAAAGTTGCATAGGGGTGAAAGGGTTCACAGAAGTTGTATGGCACGGGAAACTGTGACGTCATTATCACGACGCGATGGGAATGAGTGCTTTACATGTATTATGAGGATCTAGAGGGATTTTTTTCTAGGATTGAGGACCCCTGTGTGACGTCACATATAAAGTTGCCATGCCATTGACTTTATTATAGTTTTCTTTCATCATTAATAATGAGACTAAAACGCGGATAAAATATACGATATTTGCATACCAGCCTACAGAGATATAAAAATACAGAAATACCGTATTTCATACCTACTAAACTTTTCTTTTTCAATATTAGCGTTAAGTAACATATATACCGTGTTATGATTTGGCATCTTGTCTTTCGATGATGTGTGGTTGTGAAATTTCTTTAATGGTTCCCAGGTTATTATAAAACTGTTGACTTATAAATCCCGGTTTGGAGGTAGGTGTCTTCATATGAAAATACAATGTTCTTTAGTAAGAAAACGTCATCTGAAAAGTAAAAATAGCTAAATGAACTAAAAATCGTGTTTGGAACAGCCTGTTAGTAATCACTGTGACTAATAATGAAGGTCATAGGGCAGATCCTTGTAGGGCTCCGTCAGTGAGTTTTGATGTATTTTTTATTTACTTTTCATATAATCAATTAAGTTGCGTCGGTATCGTCCATTACATCTAGATACGCTTTTGCATGGAAATGTTGATCTAACATTACATGAAAACCAAACTATTTTTGAAATTGTTCAAATATTTATTCGTACAAGTAATAGATTTTAAATAGTCTTGAAGAACAGGTGAACTTATCCTATAGTCTATCCTTTCATTCCTTGTCTTTCTAATAAACCTACCCACCCTACCACAATCTTTTCTGAACCACCATGCCATAAGTGATTTTTGTAATATGAACTATACAAAATAAATGTCTATTTCTTTTCTGCCTGGCACAATGAAACGATACCTAGAATGAGCTTGAATGTACAACAGAGCAAGATTATTAGGAATGAGAATTTACATGGGCAATTTGAACAGAGTAAGTAGCCGAAGTGTGTAGCTAGTATGTGCCAGGCAGATATATTATATATTATTATACATTATATTGTTGTATATGATAAGGAATGATATATGATATTCATGTGATTTCCATGCACTTTCAACCTGTTTACCTGCACTTTCAATCTGTTTCGTCTTTCCTTTTTCTGATTTCCAAATTAGTTTTATGGTATAACAAATGTACATATATGTCTATTGTCGCTATCACATTGTTGTAGTACAATTGTTGACGAGAGGGATTTTATAAGTTGTCATAACTTGTGCCTAATCCTCTTGCTTGAATTTAGAAGCAATAAAATATGTTTAAACTAAACTATAATCAATTAATACTTGGCCAAGTGTGAGTTTTATTAATAATTATATTAATATATGTATCGTATGATATTTCTAAAGGCAGCATTTAGTGTGAGATTATTGATATAATATGTATTTATTTATATATATATCAATATATTATTTGTAGAAATAAATGTATCATAATGCTATGAGAAATTATGTCTAGTTTTGTCAAAACACGGAATTATAATTATTTAAGTTTGTAATCAAATATGTCATAGAAAGCAGTAATAATTTTACAACATGCACAACATGCATTTTTAATTCATTGTGTGTTTTAATTTTGTCATGTTTAAAAGTATTATTAAACGAACCTAATGCACATACCTATCTTTTGTTGTTTTTATACATAAATATTTTTCTATTATATGGATTTGATATACTGAGCAGTTACTGAGTGTAATAGAGCGACCAGTGACAAAAATGAGTTAAAATGGTATTTTCTATGACTGTGAGCAGGAAATGTCTACACATATGTATCATTAAGCGTCCCGCTCAGAGTAGTCCGGCTCCTTTTGGTATTTTCCACTGAAGAGATGGCAAAAAAAGAGTTTGTGATTTTGTAGTTACAACCTACTGAAATTAAGCTATATCCAGATTTATAGACGAATAAACTATTATACATTACATCGCAGAAAAAATCCTGATTTTAATAATGCTATTTAAAACGGAAGATAGACATTTAGATATTCCATATAAAAACAGACGTCGCGGAACACAAAAACAATCCGCTAGTTTCTAAACCGGATATCCCAGATGTCGTAAATAACACAGAACTAACTGTTCAGATAGCTATTGGTACTGTACATAACATCTCACGGTAACACACGGTACGATATCG
>NW_018480051.1:701745-702561 GCF_002113885.1 Mizuhopecten yessoensis | reverse complement strand
GCTTACAAGTCACTAGTGGCTAGAATTCTGTCCTAGATATGGATATGTAACGTGAATACAGATAAGTTTCCAGAACGTACAATAGGATAATGGAACGAATATCCATTTCCACTTGTCTAAAGTTACACAGTGAATACTTTTACAACACTGCTCCCTCTTTGGATAATATTTCGTCCCTGAAATATACTAAAACTTTTGAAGATAAAAACATTTGATAAGTCTAAGAACAAATTTGGTTAGCGCTGTATGACATTAAAGATATCCACTTTCCATATACAACAGTATTTTTAAGCCGCTCTTGGCGAGAGCCGAGCGGCTTATTAATTCTGTCCAGAGAACGAAATGACGAACCCACTTCCGTTCGGGATGCGTGCGCATAATTCAGTCTTGCATGCTTCCGCTATATAGTTTCGTTATCGTAAATAGAAAGTAGAATCTCCGACACTCACCTGTGGGTTACATAAAGTCTTCTGATACTCTTCTCCAAGTAATAATCTATACTTTTGCTAATTGCTGAAAACAAAATGTTAATCTCAGGTGCTTTCTACGAGTGTTGTGGTGGTGAAATTCGTGCACTAGGTTTGAGCGTTTTAGCAACTCGGATTGAGGTCTGAGGAGTGTTACGCGTGTGAAACACATATGATTCGAGAAAGCACATGTGAAGACTGTCGAGCATCGACGCTGTCTGTAGAAGGAAGAAGTAAATATATATATTTATAAACCGTATTAGTGATGAAGTATAACCTCTATTTTGATGTTTCAAACGGGAACGTAATATGACATATCGTGCTTAGGTTGATAACGGTAATGCTTAAT
>NW_018480051.1:663777-700583 GCF_002113885.1 Mizuhopecten yessoensis | reverse complement strand
CAGATTTTATATTGCTATCTCACAAATACCATGCTGAAGGCACCTTGAACAGCATTCTGCCCTGTCGCATTATACTAACAGCTTATAGAAGTTCCATCAATTTAACTATTATTTAATATTTTATTCACTGTAAACCATATAATCGAAACCTATAATCTCGTACACAAATTAAAAAATTCAGGATTTCCAGATGTTGCTGGTTGTATTGATGGCACATTTGTCAGACTGCAGGCACCCTGTCAAGATGAACAAGATTATGTCAACAGAAAAGGATACCACTCTCTAAATTGCCAGGTATTTGTAATATATCACATTTGCAATATAAGGCTATGAATGCCATGGAACGATTGTTGACGTCATCATTATTATGATGTCATATTTGTTACATTGGATATCATTGACCCTCCCCGGGCGATGGCTGTTCTATTCATTGAACAAGCATTCCCGATACATAAATTATTTTAACTTAAAAATAATGTTATTGAATTTGTTTGATGATTAACAGAAACCATAAATGCTAAATATAAGTATTGAACTGATTTCAGTTGGCATTCATAGTCAAAATTCCAAATGTACAAAGGCAAATTCAATGAAGCTTGCGAGAAACACATAGGTCTAAATGACACAGTTGATTAGCAGATGATATCTGAAAATATATGCAAATTCATTTTTTTTTTTATTGAAGATGGCATTCAGTTATTACTGAAATTGTGCAAAGACACATATACTTGTATTCATTCTTCAGGGTGGAGGGATCTACCCATTCATTAAATCAGGATTTAGTTCATAATTTTCAACACACAGAATATTCAATGATACCACATATATTCTTTATTCAGAGGACATGAGATGCTGGTTTCAAAATAACCAGTTGTGTAGCAAAGTGGCCTGGAAGTTGCCATGATGCGCGTATGTTTCGTGACAGCAACCACCGTCACAAATTTGAAAATGGTAAGTTTTTTCCTCTGATAAATCAGTATGATAAATACTGTTGTGGTTTCACAGGGACACGACATATTAGATCTATCAGTTTCTGAAGAATCAATGCGTTGAATACTTGGAATTTTGCTGATACCTGAAAATAAGAAAACTTAAATTTAAGCCATTACTGTATAAAGACGAGTCCTTGATAACCCACTGTTATTGAGAATATCATTAATATATAGATCAAGTGCCTCGAATATTACAGGTGTCCCAATGTACATGTATAATATATAACAGGTGTCCCAATGTACATGTATAATATAGAACAGGTGTAGAAATGTATATGTGTATTCTGGTTTAAAATATGTCAGATTTACTCTTTATAAAATATAGAGGATCTGTCATAAGTTTCCAACGAGAATCATAATTCTAATATGAAGGAAAACAAATGACAGACTCATTTTGTCATATAATACAAAGTAAACTGTATAATTGTGATCTGAAAGGAATATTTTGCACTTGTCCGCCTCTGAAACGAGAAAATTGCGTCCGCTTCACAGTGATGTGACGTCATTTTCGAAGTGATATTACACACATTACATGAACATAATTTATGTGATGGCTTTATGACATTGCATAACACAGTATTCATATGATTAAACTAGTTATTACATGTATGTATCTTCTTCAGGGACATATGAAGGATTCCTCCTGGGTGACAGTGCTTATCCAACCAGGCAGTTTCTCATGACACCTTATAATAATGAATTATCACAGCAGCAACAGAATTTCAACAACACGTTGTGTAGGACAAGAGTAACAATTGAACAAACATATGGGATTCTCAAACGAAGATTCTCTTGCCTCCATACTGGCCTCAGGGTCAGTCCAAATAGGGCAGCACAGGTTATTATTGCAGCACAGGTTACTATTGCTTGTGTAGTTCTGCACAACATTGGTATTGAGCAGGGTGACATCATTGACCATGACAACCAGAATTTAGGTGATGAGGGCAATTTTGATATAAATTGCTGTGGTGTTCAAGACGGGGCAGGTGTAAGGGACAATATTTGCCGCACATTCTTTTAAAATTTACAAAAGATATCTGAATCATCCTTTTTCTGGGGATCTCTTTTTTGGTATTAAGTTTTAAGAAAATAAGCATAAAAGCTGTATATGTAAAACAAAAATGTCTTGCTCACATGGTCAATGGTGTCACTCTTGACCACATGAAATAGACCATACATTTCTGCTTGCTATTGAAACACAAGACCTGTTGGAGAACAACAAAGAGAAAAGATTCCATCAATAAAAGTTGATTTCCATAGGGATTGTGTAAAGTAAATTAAAATATAAGGATTAACTTGAATATATTTTTTTATATTATGGAGCTATAACACAAAAAACCAGAGTGTACTCTCATCATAAACCGCTTCGCGGTTTATTTTCAGTACATTCCGATTTTTTGTGTTATAGCTCCATAACATAAAAAATATATTCAAGTTAATCCTTTAATAACATGGATTGCCCTGCAGGTAGGGCGTAAGAATTGTACCTGCTGCCCCCAATTGCATGATCGTAAGAGGCGACTAAATTTGGGACCTTATCTCTTCTCTCCTTTCTAAATAACTTTCTTCTTCCTAATGTCTCCCTTGACAATGCCTCACTTTTGGCCATTTGTTGAGCGTTCGCCCCTGTGAGGAAGGCTTTGGGTTCTGTCCCCTGGCCGAGACATACCAAAGTCTTTAAAAATGGTAGTTTATACTCCTGCTTAACGCTCAGCAAATTAGGAGTGGGACGACTGGTTCGCCCGTTGTCAGTATAATGTGACCGGGTGGGGCGTCCTGCTGGGTGTCTTCGGCAGAATGTTTCAGTGAGGTAGCACTATAAAGTCGGCATCAGTTTCGCGCTATCACAAGGAGACAAACACGAACATATCGCAGCCTCCCAATATACACACACATACACTACACGCATGCTTCTTGCACCCAGGGGAGGCCGTCCTTAAATGACCTTAGCTGTTAATAGGACGTTAAACAAAATCAAACAAATAATAATAACATGGAATTTATGCCATTTAAAGTAATAATCAGTGTAGATTAAATTCGAAACAAAATTAAAGAAGACTAAATATTGTTTCGACATATTTGACCCCTATGAAACTAAAAATGGGTCAGGGTCATTTATTGTCGGACAACACGGCATAAGCTCAGGAAAAAGAAATGGAGTGTCTAGATTCCAAAATGTGAAACAAATACGTTAAAGGTGAGCTCAAATATTATAAACTATTTCTAAAAAAAAAAAGAATTACCGTCAATGAGATTTTAAAATTTTAGTTTCGAACATCAGTCAGGAGACTGTGATTCTCCAACATTTCAAATTTCTTTTCCAATAATTTCCTTTTGGAGCTCAGACATGCCATTTCCTTTTCATGTTTTTCTTTTTCATTTGAATTTTGAGAAGGTTGCATTCCAAGTCCAGTTTCTGTTTTTCTGCCTCTGCCCGCTCCTTCTCCAGCAGCAGCAGCTCAACCTCCTCAACCTATGTTCTGACAGCTATTGGTCCTTTTTTTGGCCCTCTTCACTGGAGGAGGACTCTCCATATCTGAAGTTTGAAAGCAGGCCAAAGTCAATCAACTGAACAAACCTTCGGCTATTAAGAACTAATTTAAAGAAGAAAGATGCTCTTGGGCCGAGTGTTTGGCAACTTAAGCATCTTTCCCCGAGGGTTGAGATTCCCATCTTTCCCCGAGGGTTGAGATTCCCCTATCTCACCCCAAAGGGGATGAGAGATTCTTTTTCTATTACCCTGTTCTCCCGATGTTTATCATAAGAGTGTTTATCATAAGAGTGTATATAGTAAGTTTTAATTCTAAGTGTTGTATTATTTTATTAGCATCAATTAGTATAATCATCAACACATCATTTTACCTTTCACCAAGAACAATGTGTTGTCCAAGTATTGTCCATGTATATGTCATTGTGAGTGTATTTACCTATAGCTAGAGTGATCTGAAAGGTGTGTGTGTGAGTGGTGTGGAGCACACTTTACCTGTATAGATACATATTGATAACATTTAGGAAAAGTCTAGGAATTCGGCCCATAGCCAGGTACACATATATCTATACATTATTGCGAAGTTTGTATTTTGAGTATCATTCCAAGTTAATGCTAAATGTAATGCTGAGGGTAGATTATTTCCCCTTAGACTGTATTGATCCAAGATTTATGTAAATATATATTGTGAAAAGGTTAATAAATCTAACATATTGTGTATTGTTAGAATGATATGGTTTCATAGATTTATTTGAAGTAACATTGCATAAATAGGGTCGTATGTATGTAATGTATGTATGATCATGTATGTATTCATGGAAGTATAGGTGTAAGTATAGAGGTAAGAGAAATGTATGTCATCTAAATGTGTCTTATTTGTATTTGTAACAGAATTCGGGATATACATCTAAAAGATGAAACAGACCAATATTGCTTCATTGAATTTGCAAGAATAAACATGAACTGATTTGTAGTCTTTGTGAGTTCTTCAAACATTCAAAGGGAAATAACCCGACCCAGTTACATGCTAAAGTCAGGGTTGACGTGACGTCATACCATTGTTATGAATAGTGGAATCCCCCTGTCTCAACCCAAGGGTGAGACAAGGAAATCTCACACAGGTAAAAATGTTGATACACCTGTCCAGGGTAAGAGAAAGGGGAATCTCAATCCGAGGGGGAAGATTCTTAAGTTACCAGTTTAAACACGACACAAACACGACACTATGCCAAGTGTTTGGCAACAAAAGAATCTTTCCCCTTGGGTTGAGATTCCCAATCTCACCTCAACGGGGTGAATTATTCTTAATCTGTTACCCTGTTCACAATTTGTGTATCATATACATAATGTAATGTTAACACAAAAGGCTAATTGCAGGATTGACATGTTGATGCATTGTTGACATGATTTCATACAATTGTTATGACTAGGGGAATTCCCCCATTTCAACCACATGAACACTAATAAAATCTTCTCCTACCTTGATGGTGTGACAGAGCTAAAAGCAATCAGTCAGTTTATCAATATAACTTATTACCTTTGTGTAATGTTACACCACAAGGGCTGGAAACAGTGCAGGCAGCCACAACAGGTACCACAGACAGACCAGCTGCCTCAGCCAGTAATGGAGATCTTGACAATAAATCCTGCTGGTATCAATTAAGTCTTCAATATCTAGAAATGTATGTGATTGAGAGAAAAGTTGAGTTTGTATGCATTGGTAAAATCAAGCAGTGAAGGCTACATGTTGCATCGGGCTAAGAAGTTAGAAATTAGATTTACGAAACTTATTTGAAATTTGCCTTGTCATCATTTAAACTTGAGAGTTTGAATTTCAATTTGGCTTCAGAAATTGAAGTCAAGAATATTTTTTAGCAAACTTTCATTAAATTTGTAGTCAGGAACCTTCATACATGCCATTCATTGCCTGACAGACAAATAAGTGGATAAGACAGAAATAGGCATTTACTTATATATATAGGTAAATCATATTTTCTGCTTAATGGTAACATTTTGTCTTGTATTATTGAAAATATGAATTGGATTGTGGAAGTATTAAGAAAACACTATCTGAATGCCATAATTCATTGTAAGCTCTGCCTCGTGTACAATTAGTTTTTATTCATAGTTATATAATATCGAAATGTGATGAAATAAATCATTATATTTACAAAATGTATGAATGTGTATGGCTTATCATATACATGTAAAACATCACCATATACAATTGTATGTACCTTCTGAATCAATGGGTAGGGTAATCCCCCTCACTCCAGCCCTATTCCCCATCACATCCCACAGAAGTTTCTGGGAAGGAGATGGGTGGGCCACCTCCTGTTTTTGGGTAGCGGGCATCATCATGCCTCTCCTTGACTGAAAATTAATGAGAAAATAAGTAGCATCGTACATATTTCGGAATGAAAGAGATGTTGTGCGAATGGGGCCGGGTGCTGTAGTTTTTGAAGAAACCCTGCCTGCTATAGCACATATCATTTTCCCCGACATTTTCCATAATCAATCATATCTATTTTTTCATAAAATACTAGTACTGTATTTTTCACTCAGAAACAGGAAATCATATACAAATACTGTTTTATAAATATGTTTATTATTTCAACAAAATTATTTAATTAATCAACTGAACAGTTTTGGAAGTCCAGTATTTTACCTCTTTGCTTGATATTGTGGAACTGTGTCCTACACTACACTGTTCCACACTTTTCTTTGTCATGGCTGAACTGCAAAAGAATACAAAGCTACAGAAAACTCTTTTTTTTTTAAAATAAAAAAAACCCAATCAATTCTAAACTTCTCTCAAATTTATTTTAGTCAGCATTTCATCACTGTGATTTTCTTTGAAATTTTTACAGTGGAACGTTTTTTTTTATTTTGTCCCTAAAAGAACCATTCATTTATGATAACTTAAAAATGAAAACTACTATATTTAAAATGATTAACTGTGCAACTCATCTTGTCAAAAGATTGCATATATATTCATTTATCATTGATGCGTGTTGTAACATAACACACTGACTGACTATAAATTACTATCTTTATTTATTTTTTCAGTACTATGTTCGTTGAAACAAAGTCAAAACCGACCAAAACACCTAGTGATTAGTAGCGTGCGGATCACGGATGACCGATCCTACTTTCACTTTATTGAATAGTACTGCTTTATTAATATTATTATATTATTACTATCGGTGCCATTATGATCCGTCAAATAAAAAAAGTCCTTTGTTGTATTTAACAGAGTCTACAGATATCATAATAAATATACTTTTTTTTCAAAACAACGCATATTCTAAAAACGAAATGCTCACAACTTGACACATATATCAATCTGTTATCTGCATTACACATGTGCCAAGCGGAACTCTTGTTGTAAACAAAGTCAAATTTTACTTACGAATTTACTGCCTGGAGAACGGATGACCATGATTCGACCTTGTCACGAACAGTGACAACCCCCGAGAAGCCACACCCCGCAAACTTTCCGAAAATAATGTGTTCTCTTTTTAAAACTTCCTCTACGAGGAAAGTTTTCTCACTCTCGGTCCAGTTTGCGCCCCGGGCACGCAGCGTATCTTTCGTGTTTTTCATTTTGTACGGTAGTCAAACAACGTTGATGAGCAGACGGTAACAATAAATATATATGCAATGCGCATGTATAATATTTACACTTGTAAACAAAATTGAACATATACATACAATGTATATAATGGCACTTAGCTCGAAATCATCACACCAGTTTCCCCGTAGTTTTATTAATTTAACGTTCTCCTTCACAAAAGAGTTCTCTGCGAGGCCGCTTAGTTCACGAGAAATACGTTCTTAGTTGGGAACGTTCTCAAATATTTGAGAACGCGTTTGAGAAAGCCAATTTTGAGAGTTTCTCAACTAAGCACGTACTTAGTCTTGTGCAAGTGGGGCCAGGTCGTATTTTCAGTCAATTTTGACAGGTTTTCACCTAGTTTTTCTCTTAGCAACCATAGAGCGCACTCTTGAACAAAATTTATATTTCTCCTCAAGATGTATTACAGGTGCCTACATATTATCCTTTGATAGTAAGTTTGTTCAAGCATGCCCTCCATAGTTTCTAGGAGAAAAAACTATGCCAATTCACTGAATATTCAATTTTTTCTAATTTATGCGAATTTGAACTTGTTACCATGGCAACAATACTTATAAATATAAATAAATATTTTCATAATGGTATTTGGGAAGTGTTCGAAAATAAAGAAACAGTCATTTCAATGTTCATTTTAAGGTTTTGAATTTTGATGGATTTAGGGGCCAAAACAGGCCCAAACCATACATAGTCCTTTCTCTTATTGTTCTTTTCGTTTCCTCCTCTCCGTCTTAAGCTCTTTCTCCTGCTCCTCAATCCTGCTTTGTAGTTGCTGTTCCTTTACCTGAAGTTTCATCGCATGACTCTAGCACGTCATCTATCAATTGGTCAATGCATATAGCCGGTTTGTCTGCTTCCATTACTTTTTCCACTGGTTTCTTTTCTTTACCTATCTTTACATCCTTTCCCAATTCCACTCTATACGGCCGTCTGCTCTTCTGGAAGAAGTCTTCTTCCCTGCAAATTGCGGATTTCTTCTTTGACTCGTGGCGAGGTACATACCCTTTGCAATGTCGAATCAATTCATCCCTAGAACTGGCACAAACTGCAACTGAAGCGCCCCTCCTCTATAGATCTATGTTTAACGATGAAATGTAGAAGGGCATTGTTTTTCTTTGAAGACGTAAATTGGCAGTTTGAGTAATACGTAGCCATCCTGCAATATATAAAATCATGCAATTGTTACACTTTTAAGAATTTGGTAGCCCATTTTTGCCTTTCTCCAACATATTTCTTCAGTCTATTGAAATTAACATTTTCGTGTCGCCTATTGTTCGGTAGAGTACACCACAGGGCTCAATACTTTGGTGATGCATATGGTCCAGACCATGCTGACTCGAACTTTTTATGCGTCGGTTTTAATTTGGCCGTCTCATCCATGCAGGTCGGGGAAAGAATACATTTGTTGTGACCCACTGCGTGTATCGTCCCAAAATACACACGCTAACACTACACGCATGCATCTTGCACACAGGGGGGCCGTCCTTTAATGACCTTAGCTGTTAATAGGACGTTAAACAAAATCAAACAAACAAACAAACAAACAAGCGTGTATCGTAATTGGAGACTAATGAGTGGAACGACCTGCAGACGCGGGGATTTGCTTTTGGGAAAGAATAAATCTGCTACACCCATTGCTTTTTACTTCTAACAACCTTTCATTTCCTAGCGCCTTGGCAACACCTCATTTTTGGCTTTAAGTTTATATTGACATTTTGATAGAGAAATTATGCTTTACTTCGATCAGTCCTTGGAACAGCAAATTAAGTGTTGACAACAGTGAAAGTGATGATATCACAATCAAAATTGACGACGTCACAATATGAAATGTTGTAATGCAGCGTGTTCCATTTAGCGGAACGTTCCGGTTGTTACGGTACGTACCATCCGTTCCGTTAAATGGAATGCGACGTTCCGCCGAAACGAACTGGTTCGTCGAGAACGTTTCATTTGAGGGTACCAACTTGGATCCAATATGGCCGTCAATGAAAGATTTCCAATTCCAGTGTCCAGCAAATGCGATATATATGTATGTATAATATGTTAAACACTATTTCAGCTGTTCCATATAATTTACATACTTCAACTGCGAGAATCTTAATTGTTTTGCAGTTTTTTCGACTGAATCGTTCAGGTTACATCCTTGTAATTATGTAATTATGTAAATATGTTATTTCGTCAGCAAACACAGCAAAATAGACAGCAGATGATAAGAATGATCAAAATTTATAGTACTTTCATTGCGCTACGTGTCAAATGAATCACAAGTGCTTAAAAGTATCCATAAGTTGTTGGTTGTTGATCTAATAGCCAGCAGACGACAGCTGCAGACTCTTCTTGCGCAGACCCAGCGTCTGACAAAAATTGAAACTGACAGCCATGGAGAATTTCAGACAACTTACACTGATGGGGGGCAATGGGATATTCAACATATCAATTACAAATTGGGACTACGACCGCTTATACACCGGTAAGTTAAATAATTTGACGCTAAAATAGATCGCAGGTCCTTGTAACATGAAATATCCTAATCCAAGTAAAAAATAGAATGTACTTTGTATAGTTTGTTTGGGGTGGGGCTAGTTAAAAATGTCTAGAAACTAGTATGTACATGGGTCAAAGAACCTATAAACATGCACATTTATTATCTGTGACCCATATCAGTAGTACTAGATCGTGTATGTAATAGAGATGTTTGTAGTGTGGGGTTATAAACGCCTACGCAAGAGTACCAAAGATGGAACATTTTATCAGTCTTATCTCTTTTATTTGCTCATGAACTCAATTGAAATTTGATTTTAAAAAATAAAATGAAAAAAACAATGGAAATGGTAGCTTGACGACATAATATTTATCACATTTAAACTGAAAAATACTTGTTAAAATGACTGTTTTGATTAATGAATGACTAAATTGATCAGAAAGTGTATATAAACGTTCATGAAATAAGAAACAAATTACATATAGTTACGTGTAGTATGAATAAAAAACACTAGTCAGTCTGGCAAATAGATTTCAATTTTACTAGTCATGACTCCATGTGTACATTCATGAACCAAATATTATTCAACATGTTAATTGATATCAAATTTTGACTAGACAATATATTTATATGGTCTAGTAGTTTTTATAACCACTACTGTACTGTAGTCGAGATGGAGGTTCCACTAGTCGTAGGCCAGCAGGTTACCCTTATTGTCCAGCCCTGCATAGTACATGGTTTATAATATTTCAATGAATTTGTTTCCAAATTAATTGAACCTCCAGATCCCATCTTACCAAATATGGCCTATCAAATGTTGGCCCATAAAGATGACCTGAGCTCCATACTGGTTGGGCCATATCTGTTGGAAGTGAAAGGTAATTATTTCAATCATTATTGACATATTTTTTTTAATCCATGCATGTCCATCATTAAGTTGTTCAAGTTCTGATTTCTATTCTGAACTGATTTTCAAAAAGTGCCAGGCAAAACAACTGTAAAAAAATATGTTTGATTTATAAGGTTCCATGTTCTCCTGGAAGATTTTGACTTTAAAATGTCAACCCTGAATGTTTTAATAGTTTTATACAAGGTTAAAATAATTCCAAAAATATTTAACCTACATATTTCCTCATCAAATTGATACTAGATATTCTTACAGTGAATACCATACATAATTGACTGAAATATTATCAATGTTAATGAACTAGTATTACATTATGTAATTAAGGTGACACAGACACAAACAATGCTGCAAAGGAGGCAACAGGAAGCCAGTCTGTCCATAAAGTTACAGGTAAGTGGTAAAGTTTCATATATGGTATAATGTATAATATATACAGTATGCTGGATTGAACAACATCTATATTTCAATATTGGTACATTGACCAAGATGGAATCCACCATTTTCTTTAAAATCTCTTGTTTTAAATAGGGTCAATTCAGATTTCAATTTCTATTCAAACACATCATTTAATCAATAATTTGATTGTATGATTTAAACATCTACCACTGCTTATAATTATATAATTAATGACAAAACGTGATTATCACTGGTCGACAATACATGATTATCACTGGTATGACTTCACAATTTGTTATATTATTCAAATAGTAATATAAATGATTTGATGTATTATTTGTGAATTTTACTAGCACATTTTTATTTTTGGAATAGATGAAGCTAGTACAGAAGCAGATGGTAAAACTATGATTATTGGTATTACATGAATATATGGAAACACATTTTAATGCCTCCATTTAAGGTAAAGGGTACCTTTAAGTTTAAATTCAGAATTAGTTGTTTAAAATATGAGATTATGAAAACAAAAAATACATGATATATGTAGGTCAAACTCGGGGCCTGTCCTCTGCCAAAACTATGCTCATACCTACCTAAAACGCTATCCAAAAATTAAAGTTTCACACGTTCAAAATGGGAGATTATTGCCTTGAAAAGGGAAGTAATTTCTAAGCCAGAAAATGCAGCTCTTAAATGGAACTCTTTAAAATTACAACATTTTATATGGTCAATAGCTAATCGTGTTGATTAAAATGTAATCAAACATATCAAATAACCAATTTCCATTGATATTATTATGTTTTATTGTTGAATATTAACACAAGTACTATTTTTGCAATATTTCTACTAAAATTGTGACTTATAAAGTTAAATATAAATTTGAACTGCAGTGAAAATTTAATTCTCTTAATTAATTCAGCACTGATTGGTTACCTTATGTTATTTTAATGTAGCACTCTAAGGGGTAATACAAAGATCCAATTGGCCCGTATCCTGAACTAGATTGATGGGCATGTTGACGTTATACACTGTGCTGTTGTTTCATATTGAAATACGCACAACTATAGGTTTATTAATTTCTATTTGATTTATTATTGATAGTGTTTACTTTTTCAGATAGAGCATGTGTGTCGGATGGTCAGAAAGTCGTCACTGTTTTTGGAGGCCTTCAAGTCATCTGTGTTGAGGACTTTTTCCAATTACCACCAGTGGCTAACGAGAGGTATATGGATGCAGGAAAATATGCATTTGAAGCAAACTCCTGGATTCAAGGCATGCTACATAAAGTGGTCCTATCGACTGTTGTCCGGCAGAAAGACACAGACCTCATTACAGCCATTAATGAGTTAGAAATGGGTGTTCCATCAGCCACAACTAATGCGTTGATGATGAGTTTGGGGCGACCGCTTCCACCGTCTTGTGATAATTCCACCATTTTGTATGCTACAAACTTTGAAGTAGACTGGCACAACTCATCTGCTCTTGACCAACTGCCTGGCGAAAAGCGTCTATTCAAAGCAAACGACGAGGGACCAGCCCACTTTCTTCATGGGATTGCAGCAAAGAAGGTTTTGGCAGTGAAAGTTGGCTGTCCTGTGATTCTTGTCAAGAATCTGTCACCGACTCTTGTCAATGGGAGCAGAGGGAAAGTCATACAGATAGAAGATGATGGCCCCATTGTACAACTACAAAAGGGACCGACTGTGAAACTAACCAAAGAATCCTTCACAGTATATGATGCAGTCAGGCGGGTAGTTGTTGCAGAACGATCCCAATATCCCATACCACTTGCATTTGCTCTAACCGTCCACAAGTCTCAAGGTATGTCATTGCCTTACTGTAAAGTTCACTGTATCAACATACGCCAGCCAGGACAAATGGGGATAGCAGTAGGAAGGGCAACATGTGTTGATGGTCTTCGAGTGATCGACTATCATCCATCGAACAACGTTCAACACAAGAAAGAAATGGCAGAATTCTACGACTCACCAGGGGCTAACTTCTCTACAGACCTCGCCTGTTGTCAAAAGGTAAGAAAAGGCAAAAAAAGAAATGCTGTGTTTCCGTTTTCCCAAAGCTACCCTACTTTTTTAGGGCCGACCCTGAACTTTTTATTTATCTAATAAAATAAGTCATTTATAATATAAAATAATTAAAATAAACAACACAACATTTATGACCTACCTACCCAAAAGCCTAAAGGGGAATACATTTGTTTTTGTCTTGCAAGACTGTGTGCTTTAAAAACCTAATTGTATGGCAGTGAAAGAGAAAATAATACTTGGCAGTAGTATAGTTTAAATTGACATATTTATCGATTATAAAACAAACATGTATTTCAAAATACCAGGTCGAAGTAAATTACAAACACGTCACAATTCAAGTATGTAATAAACAAGTATTTCAAAACACCAGGTCGAAGTAAATTACAAACACGGCACAGTTTTATAGTTAATTTGACATATTAATCGAGTATGTACATATCAAACATGTATTTCAAAATACCAGGTCAAAGTAAATTACAAACAGAGCACAATTCAAGTATGTAATAAACAAGTATTTCAAAACACCAGGTCGAAGTAAATTACAAACACGGCACAGTTTTATAGTTTCAATTTGACATCTAAATCGAGTGTTTAATAAAAAAGTATTTCAGATCATCAGGCTGAATAAAAGTACGAACACGACACATTTATTTAGATATATTTTTATTACAAATCGAGTAATAAGCAAACACATATTTCAACAGACAGCCGAAGTAAATTACAAACACCGCACTGTTACATAGTTTAATTTTGATACATAAATCGAGTGTTTAAAACAAGTATTGCAGTTCATCAGGCCGAATAAAGGTACAAACAGTGTCATAGTTTTAGAAGTAAACAATTACGGTCGATGATCATTTCAATACAGTAGCCACACAACATCATCATATAATCATCGGTAATTTATTACAAATCAAACTTATGTCGATGAAAGAATGACTATAACAATGATAACGAGGCGATTGTTTCATTTCAAAGCAAGTACAACCAATGAAAACATACACAACTAAGTTAACAGGCGATCCTTATTTCAAATAAAAAAACATCGATTTTAAAACATTTAACGGGTGTAAATATTTCCGAAACGACATATTTACGTTTGATAAAAGTATGACCAGAACGTCGTATAAATGATTTGATTATAGCTTAAAACACTATATAAACACACGATTAACTAGGCAATTACTTGATTGAAAAACAACATAGTTACGTTCAAAGAAAGTATGTATTCTGGAAAATGATTGATGTCAGTAAAGATATGAACTCAACATAATCCATTATTTATTACTAATATAATTATTAGAATTCTGTCGATAAAGTATGACTAGAACATTTCAAAACGCGCTGAGCGTAGAACAGTGAACGAGATTCGCCTTTCGTTATTTACGATGGTAGTCTACCCAATGAACAGGCTGTGCTTATGTAAGTACAGCAGGTAAAGAATGNAAATGGTAGCTTGACGACATAATATTTATCACATTTAAACTGAAAAATACTTGTTAAAATGACTGTTTTGATTAATGAATGACTAAAATTGATCAGAAAGTGTATATAAACGTTCATGAAATGAAGAAACAAATTACATATAGTTGCGTGTAGTATGAATAAAAAACACTAGTCAGTCTGGCAAGTAGATTTCAATTTTACTAGTCGTGACTCCATCTGTAAATTCATGAACCAAATATTATTCAACATGTTAATTGATATAAAATTTTGACTAGACAATATATATGGTCTAGTAGTTTTTATAACCACTACTGTACTGTAGTCGAGATGGAGGTTTCACTAGTCGTAGGCCAGCAGGCTACCCTTATTGTCCAGCCCTGCATAGTACATGGTTTATAATAATTCAATTAATTTGTTTCCAAATTAATTGAACCTGCAGATCCCATCTTACCAAATATGGCCTATCAAATGTTGGCCCATAAAGATGACCTGAGCTCCATACTGGTTGGGCCATATCTGTTGAAAGTGAAAGGTAATTATTTCAATCATTATTGACATATTTTTTTTTGATCCATGCATGTCCATCATTAAGTTGTTCAAGTTCTGATTTCTATTCTGAACCGATTTTCAAAAAGTGCCAGGCAAAACAACTGTAAAAAAATATGTTTGATTTATAAGGTTCCATGTTCTCTTGGAAGATTTTGACTTTAAAATGTCAACCCTGAATGTTTTAATAGTTTTATACAAGGTTTAAATAATTCCAAAAATATTTAACCTGCATATTTCCTCATCAAATTGATACTAGATATTCTTACAGTGAATATCATACATAATTGACTGAAATATTATCAATGCTAATGAACAAGTATTACATTATGTAATTAAGGTGACACAGACACAAACAATGCTGCAAAGGAGGCAACAGAAAGCCAGTCTGTCCATAAAGTTACAGGTAAGTGGTAAAGTTTCATATATGGTATAATGTATAATATATACAGTATGCTGGATTGAACATCATCTATATTTCAATATTGGTACATTGACCAAGATGGAATCCACCATTTTCTTTAAAATCTCTTGTTTTAAATAGGGTCAATTCAGATTTCAATTTTTATTCAAACACATCATTTAATCAATAATTTGATTGTATGATTTAAACATCTACCACTGCTTATAATTATATAATTAATGACAAAACGTGATTATCACTGGGTGACAATACATGATTATCACTGGTATGACTTCACAATTTGTTATAATTATTCAAATAGTAATATAAATGATTTGATGTATTATTTGTGAATGCTACTAGCACATTTTTAATTTTGGAATAGATGAAGCAAGTACAGAAGCAGATGGTAAAACTATGACTATTGGTATTAAATGAATATATGGAAACACATTTTAATGTCTCCATTTAAAGTAAAGAGTAAGTACCTTTAAGTTTAAATTCAGAATTAGTTGTTTAAAATATGAGGTTATGAAAACAAAAAATACATGATATATGTAGGTCAAACTCGGGGCCTGTCCTCTGCCAATAGTACGCTCATACCTACCTAAAACGCTATCCAAAAATTAAAATTTTACACCATCAAAATGGGAGATTATTGCCTTGAAAAGGGAAGTAATTTCTAAGCCAGAAAATGCAGCTCTAAAATGGAACTCTTTCAAATTACAACTGGTGCAATGGTACCCTCTACCTTAAATTTATTTAGTTAAATTAATAAAATTGTTATACAAAGCTCTGTCCAAATTTTAAAAGTGTATTAATTTTGTTGCATTGGTGTGTACAACATCCAACACAGACATTAACTCCAGGCCCAGTCGTATTACAGTTAAAGTTACGTTACAGTTTTCTTGGCTCATGGATATTGACTGTCAGACATATTGACATTGTTATAATTTATGCAAGCTCACATATGTATGTCATTACTGTATTGTTAAAAACTTTTGCTTTGATTTGCAAATGGAACAAAAGTTGAATCTACACATCTTAAAAACTAATATGAAATTTATCAAAAGGAGATAATCTGTCTTATTTTTTTCTTACTAATGCCTCTGACATGTAAATGATATTCTTTTGGGCTTCTTTTTTAGCGAATTTACTTTTTTTTAATATNGGTTATACTACCATATTACGAGGATAGTCAGAATTTAGTAGTCACTTTGTCCTGACACTGGAGACTGGAAAAGAACGAACTGATTTGAATATCACACTGACTCACCAAGTACTTGAGAGCGGATACAGCAAGATACGCTATATTGGAGGAAGAAGTGTAGCCAAAACAAAACACAAACACATGAACAAAGCACGAAGTGCTGCACTACACAGTAATATTAGAGACGATCACCTTACCAGCAAGGTGAAGGTCGACATGTTGCAAGCTTTGACGGTGAACCAGGGTGCCATTATTGAGTCGACAAAATACCCAGACAGCATTACCGACACTTTCAGGAAGCAGCACATTTCCAACATAATTGACTCCGCTTTCCAGTTTTTTAGAAGCCTGGAAACCATCAGATTACCTCTGTACAATGACTTTCAGCGGCACGGTAGTGACATCCTTACTCATGTGGAAAACAGGATTTTCAAAAATGTTTCACTATTCCGTGAATTTGCGTTAATGATAACCACATCAGGCTACGTATCCAAGGATATCGACTCGGACAACTCAGTATTCGAGTCTGTCAGTGTACTCACCAGAGATGCTGCATGCATAGAGATGTTGTACAACGAACTCACACATTCTTATTTGTCTGTCGCTGACAATGAGTTTCGGAAAAAGCTCCTGTCAGACATGGGAAAGAAGAAGATAATGGAGCATCGAAAGAAGGTGTTGATGAAGAAGGGTGGTCACGCTGCAACATCTGCCTTTACAATGGATACCATCAAGAACGATAATTCGGCAGGAAGGGAACTTTCACATCTGAAATAAAAAAGCATGGTAATTGAGAAGGAGAGTGCTATGTTGTCATTTACCAAGAACGATTTAGCAACGATTGGGAAAATGTACGGTTTGAATCATGGTAACACAACTGGCAGCGAAGATCAAAGACAGCATTGGGATGACAGGAGCGCCACAGTCATCTGTAAGTCTGCACACACCCACAACATCACATGAAACTTCATCTTCTACAAGTCAGTCAGCAGATCCTTTGTCAAGCCAGACAACGCATGCTTCGCCGAGCCGGACAACACATGCTTTGCCGAGCCAGACAACACATGTTTCGTCAGGCCAGACAGCAGACACAGTTCAACTGCAGAGGAAAGGAAGGAAAAGGTGAAAGAAAAAGATGAAAAGACAGTGTTAGGGAAAAAACGTAAAAGATCTGTGAAAAGTAAGCCAGCAGAAAAAGGAAAAAGAGAGAGACAACGTTGACATCTAAAGAGGCATTTCAGGAAATTGACGAAGACTTTTGTGCCAAATGTGGTGAGATCTACTTTGAAGAAGATTAAGTTCCATGGATAGGCTGTTCCACCTGTGAGAGATGGTGGTACAGAAACTGTTGTGATTTGGACGAGGATGAGAAGTGGGAACAATTTTCATCTGAGGGGGCTGTTTGGAGTTGCCCTATATGTCAAAGTAACTGAGCTAGCTAGATCACTTAGTACTTACCATACTCTCATTTTCTTGCAGAAGTGGTGATAGGGTGTGGCACCTTTCCCCATAGAGGACTTTCGACGGGCTGCATTGGCTTTCTTGGCTTTGTAGACTGGCCGATGGTAACGGCATTCGTCGCGTAACAGTACTGGAGATAGTTGGGGTTGGTTCCAGCACCATGGTGAATACCCCTCTGCTGAGAAAATATATTTTCGATGATGTCGCTGTTGATGAAGGCTGGGGTGATATTATATTGAAGGGACTCCATAGTGTGGGTACATAATTTATGAAATCCTGACAGAAGCCATAACGTATCCTCCCTGGTTTCTTGTGACATGAGATTGTGTTTATCTGATAACTCCTGCCATGACTTGAACCATTCCATTACTTCCACCAGTTGATGTAATCGTGTGTCACTGCTATCCTTGATGGGTCTTCTGTCGTGGAACAACGCTATCAGGACAGAAGTGTTTTTCAACAGCGCGATTGCTCCACACAGGTCAGGGTCGCGAGCCTCTCCAGGGTGATACATGACATACTGCTGCATCAAGTGAAGCATGTCCTTATCAGGAACCTCCTCAGCTAAGTGGTTGCGCATCTTGTCAGCTGGATCCAAGTGAAGATGTTGANTCTTTACATATAGAACAAATTCAAATATCATTTTGTGATAAAAAAATATATCTTAAAACATGCTAAGTGCTAAGCTGTTTGATCAGGTAAACAATATAACAAGTAAAAATAAAAGAAGATTGTATTCAGTGTCCTTATCCAGGTAGGGTGATGGGGTATTTGTATCTCAAAATTATTGTGGATAGGAAAGAAATCGCAACAACCCATACAGACAATAATCTTAATTTTATTAAAAGACACATTGGTCACAAGGTACAGATACAGATATTTTATTCAAGTCTCACCTGGCTTCCATCATTTAATACAAACATCATAAAATCAATATCATATTATACTAAAAATAGTCAGAAGCCACTCTTAAAGAGCTATGAGAGACTATATGTATTATTTAAACCTTTTTATTACATACTAATAAATACGGGTTTTTTGTATATGCGATACGACACAAAAAATCACACACAAAGATTCAAGAGAAATGCTGCCAAGTTGTATCATATCTATCCAGGTAAACATTGACATCGTTTTAAAAAAATTGCACTGGATACAGGATTTATATTGTTTTCCTGATCATATGTTAACTTTTCCTTTCCGGGCGATAACTTCCATAAAACACCTAAGATTTTTTTTGAAACTTGACAAAGACATCTGCCTGAAATAAAGTAGTTACCTTTCACAAGAGATTGGGTTTAGATGATTAAGTATTTATTGTAACATTTCAATTGCAATTCAAATGATCTAATACATGTTTATAAATATTCTCAACAATTCTGAATTAGGGAAAAAAAGAAAAAAGTGTCTGGCAGTAATGTAATTCCTGCAAATTCAATGATAGCTAAATTTCACAACAAGGGAGGTAATTCTAATTCTAATTCATTTTTTTAATAAGTAAGAGTCCTAATTGGCCTGTAGCTAAGCAAAGATGCCCAATAGGCTTGTATATCAGTAAAAAGCCCAATCGGTCTGTATCCTAGTAAGAGTCACAATTGGCCTGTATCTTAACCCTTTGAGTGCTAGTCACAACTATAGCTGCGCTGTATGTCTGTGGCCACCACTGCTAGGCACAACTATAGTTGCACGTCAGGTGCACATTCTATAAAATGGTATTTTATATGGTCAATAGCTTATCGTGTTGATTAAAATTTAATCAAACATCAAATAACCAATTTCCATTGATATTAATATGTTTTATTGTTGAATATTAACACAAGTACTATTTTTGCAATATTTCTACTAAAATTGTGACTTATAAAGTTAAATCTAAATTTGAACTGCAGTGAAAATTTAATTCTCTTAATTAATTCAGCACTGATTGGTTACCTTATGTTATTTTAATGTAGCACTCTAAGGGTTAATAAAAAGATCTAATTGGCCCGTATCCTGAACTAGATTGATGGGCATGTTGACGTTATACACTGTGTGGTGCTGTTGTTTCATATTGAAATACGCACAACTATAGGTTGATCAATTTCTATTTGATTTATTATTGATAGTGTTTACTTTTTCATATTTTTCAGATAGAGCATGTGTGTCGGATGGTCAGAAGAGCATGTGTGTCGGATGGTCAGAAAGTCGTCACTGTTTTTTGGAGGCCTTCAAGTCATCTGTGTTGGGGACTTTTTCCAATTACCACCAGTGGCTAACGAGAGGTATATGGATGAAGGAAAATATGCATTTGAAGCGGACTCCTGGATTCAAGGCATGCTACATAAAGTGGTCCTATCAACTGTTGTCCGGCAGAAAGACACAGACCTCATTACAGCCATTAATGAGTTAGAACTGGGTGTTCCATCAGCCACGACTAATGCGTTGATGAGGAGTTTGGGGCGACCGCTTCCACCGTCTTGTGATAATTCCACCATTTTGTATGCTACAAACTTTGAAGTAGACTGGCACAACTCATCTGCTCTTGACCAACTGCCTGGCGAAAAGCGTCTATTCAAAGCAAACGACGAGGGACCAGCCCACTTTCTTCATGGGATTGCAGCAAAGAAGGTTTTGGCAGTGAAAGTTGGCTGTCCTGTGATTCTTGTCAAGAATCTGTCACCGACTCTTGTCAATGGGAGCAGAGGGAAAGTCATACAGATAGAAGATGATGGCCCCATTGTACAACTATAAAAGGGACAGACTGTGAAACTAACCAAAGAATCCTTCACATTATATGATGCAGTCAGGCGGGTAGTTGTGGCAGAACGATCCCAATATCCCATACCACTTTCATTTGCTCTAACCGTCCACAAGTCTCAAGGTATGTTATTGCCTTACTGTGAAGTTCACTGTACCAACATACGCCAGCCAGGACAAATGGGGGTAGCAGTAAGGGCAACATGTGTGGATGGTCTTCGAGTGATCGACTATCATCCATCGAACAGCGTTCAACACAGGAAAGAAATGGGAGAATTCTACGACTCACTAGGGGCTAACTTCTCTCCTGTTGTCAAAAGTTAAGATAAGGCAAAAAAAGAAATGCTGTGTTTCCGTTTTCCCAAAGCTACCCTAGTTTTTTAGGGCCGACCCNTGCTGATCCGCCGTCAAAACCATGCTTCAAAATGTAAACACCAAACGTCTATTTTTGTCGACCAATCAGAAGGCTCGTTCCAAAACGGCTGCAGCAAACGTTAGGCGACTACCCCCGGTGCCTGGAGTTGTCTGCTAGCGGGGTGGTTTTAAAGCCCGTTTTGTATCTAAAAGCGAATGCCGAGCTACAAAAGGACTATATTCATGGATATTATTTAATTCTTGATCAAGGTAAGTAAGCTGAAACTTACGAACATGGACGATTTTACTTGAATTCTGCAAAAATAAAACCCCCCCGCACCACCGCGGAAAGTGTGGGACCTTGTCTTGACTAGAGGGAAGGGAGAATCGCCGGATTACTGACCTGACGCATACCTCAGGTTCTGGAAGCATATCTGGACCCTCCTCCGCTAAAACGAAATTGTGCAAGACACAGCTTGCACAAATTACCCTACACATGCTATCAACATATATCATCTCAAGATGATGGAGACGTCGCCATTTTATTTTGAGAAGACCAAAGGCCCTCTCCACTACGACACGTGTCAATGCATGCTTCTAAGTATTGTAGTTTTGCTGCTTGGGTGGCAAATGGCCATTGTCCCTATATGGTGTCATCATTGTCCTGAAATATATATTTTTTTCATTTTTAAGTACACGGGTAAGAATTTCACCATACCCACCCAGTATCAAATACGTGGTGAATAATAATGTGTTGAGCCGAAAGTATGGGTATGGCGCACTGTTGGCAGATATAGAATGCTTGACAGATATGGCGCTTGCAGGGGAAATGGTGTAAGTACAATTAGCAGCATCGCATATACAAAAAACAACACATCATGGCCAACACCACATCATATAATCACTGTGTGTTAACAACACCGGATGTTAGTACCAGGCAGGCGGTGATCACACGAAGTGGGCTTCTGTTGCAGGTGGGGTTTTCCTATAATTTCCTTACTTCAGAAGGCTTGTATGTTCTTCGGTTTTTTTTTAATCAATTCCTCACATTTTCAGCAATGGCTTAAACCACAGAGAACGTTCCTATATGGGTCAATACTTCTTCTAGACTTGCAAACACGCCGCCTGGTATCAGCGAAAACTCACGAATGATACTTACCACATGTCTGAATTAGTATTGTAGTGGTGTGTTTTTTTTAACAAATTTTATTACCTAAAACTAATTAAAATGTATATGCATTACATTCATTTGTCATATTTTCGAACTCGTTGTAAATTATGAGAAATATGCTAACATAATTGCATAGCATTTGTACGGCGACTTGCAATTTGTATGCCGTACCGTACAGTAATCTAAATACAAACATTCAAGTTGCCGTACAGTCCGACGAAATATTTTTGACGATATTCCATATAATACAAGGCTTTCATTGACACAATGAATGTGTGTAATGTAGACACATCTTTATTTAGCTGTAGGCAATACATTAATTCAGACACGTGATGGTTATCGCTTGCAAGTGTTCGCCGATACCACACGACGTGTGTGTAAGTCTGGACGACATATTGGCCCATTAATGGACGTTTTCTATGGATAAAATAAACGCTGAAAATGTGAGGTATTGATCCTAAAAGCCTCAAGCACATGTCAGCCCCTAAATTAAGGAAAATATAGAAAAAAACTCGCTTTCAACTGCATCTCGTGTGATCACCGCCTGTTTGGAGGCAATATCTGGTGTCGTTAACGCAAGTATTAATCAAAGAATATTGCACTCTATGTTTTAATTGCCAAAACCTGAACAGCACACAGCAATTATGGCAAATCTTACGGTAATTTCATGAGGCGGAAATATGTTTTTCTTGATTAGCAATCGTTAGCAAACATGTCCGCTGTGTTTGCATTTCTTACATGCATTCTGCCCTTGAGTGTAAAATTGAAACTAATCATTAATTCAACAGGGCACTGCAAGTTTAGTTGTCAACAGTTATAAATAGAAAGAAATAATAGAGATCCTCTATCAAATCAAGTAGTGTGTAAAACATTAATTAAACGCATACTTTGAAAGAGGGTATGCCCCGTCTCCAATCAAGTGGCTCTGTGTCGGGAAAAGCTCCGATGCTTTAAGGCAGACACTACTGTTGGTGTAAATCCTGGCATCATGTTCAGACCCTGGCCATCCAACATATACATCGGTGAATCCCATTTGATGATCAGCCTCTGCCTGTACTTACATTCAACAAAAACCTGTCTTTATTTCACTTATTATTGCACAAGGCTTATTAAAAAGTACATAGAGCACATCCGTTATCCTCAAGGTACAAACAACGCGAATAGGTAGATATTTATACTTTTGTATACTTTCTACAAAATGAAATGTTACTTGTCGCTGTCAAAACTCATGATAAGTAGTAAATCTTAGGAATTGTATTATTTTAAACTTTTTCTCTTACTTGGAGCACCAAGGAATGGTATTTTTTCCTGTTTAGGTAGGAGTTCTTGTGGTCACTTGGAGCCGCAATTGGAATGTGAGTACCGTCTATGGCCCCAACAACTCCTGGGAACACATTAACGTCCTGAAACTGCTCCTGTATCAGTTGTAGTCTTGCTCCTTGAAATACGATGGTAATGTTATTCTTAGTGGACTAATTTACGTAAAATATATATGAAGGATATGCTATTAGGAAAGAAATTAATTGAAATAGGGAGAATACGGTGCGGTTAACACAGTAAACCATATTTGTATTTCAGACATTTGTAACGAATAGGTTTACGTGTTGTGTTTATGTGCCAAACGAATGCACCTAACAGCAAGAGTTGTCGCTCTTGTGAACTTTTAACGGCGCCATGTTTTAAGTTGACAGAAATATTGTGGCAATTCGTCATTGGGATTTTATTGCGATTTAATGTAGTTTGCAAGTGTTACATGCGTCTCATATGAAGTAAGTACTGAATATAGTATTTTAAAGAAATGCCATTCAATCACCATTGTATATATCTTACATGTTGCTAGCTAGGCTATGTGAACACAAGGGCTTGTACGTTTCAATCTTGCTTATGAATTCGGGAGGATACTGGAATGTAATTAGATTTTAAACTGAATTTGTCCGAATGTTTATGAAATTGTCAAGTCCATAGTGGAAGGGACCTTAATGGAACAACCCCAAATGAAGTAATTAATTGTTAAAGAACAATGTGCGGTTATTACCAGTTGGCCAAACGATGAATTCTTTCATCAAAGCCATGATATCGTCGACCACACAGGATTTCGTCCTAGCGATGCTGCTTTCTGTTATATTAAACGGATCGGCTATTTCCCGATGTGAGTCCTTGTTTGCCAGGTACCAAACTGTCACGAAAACCTGTTTCTCTAGCTGAATAGGTTCGCGACCTTGCTCATGATATGTAGAAACTTTATCAGTAGCATAAATCAGGTTTGTTAATAAATTGAACGACCTCCGTGTCATTCTAAAATGAGAACGGAACTCTTATCTCATCATAATTTGCAACAACATTTTCAACATACAGTGGAGGCGAACTCGGTCTCGCGTCATACAAATCACAGCAGCTGCGATTTCAAACATATCGTCGTCCTCATCATCAAAAAATGATAAAAAAAAATAAGACGCTGTAGCAATCGTGCTGATATCCGCCATGTTGGATTTAGCGTGCGGAGAACGTGGTGTACCATTTAGCAGACCCGTTCCAAGTTGGCACATATTACAATCATTAAAACATCTGCCCTATTCTGTACTTTTCTCTGGAGTAGGTTGATCCTATGATAAGGAACTACTTGCGGGAGACTATGGACTGTTTATATAGTAACCTGCTGTCCCTACACCTGCACTAATCCTCTCCATTGCTTGGCGCGTAATCATGAACCGTTGTCATGCTCAAACTCAGTGTTTTGTGCTCAAGTTTTCTGTCTTGTACTCACTGATTTCGTTCTCATGCTCAAGTCGTATTCATGAAAAATTTTGTCCTCATGATTTAAGTATGTACTCGATGATTAATGAGCATGCTCTAATCCATGCTCAAAGGATTATTTTCTGCTATGGCGGCCGGCAGTAATGTCAATAGAGAAATCAGGGAGCATGTGATTCCAAGGCCTAGGAATTTTTTGTTGATCGGCAAAATCCCTTGGAAACCATGAAGTAGGACGATGTTTTTAGAAGATTTCGCTTCCGTCCTGCAACCATTATATACATCATGGAAGAATTCATGACACTATCGCACATGAGACTAGACGTTGTTTTGCGCTTCCGTCACTGCTGCAGTTTTTGATTACCTTGAGATTACTCCCAACAGAAGCTTTTCAGCAGTTCGTTGGTGATTCCATTGCGGTTTCCCAACCAACTGTCTGTAGCCGTGTAACTCTGTCACTCGCTTGACTGACAGGTCACTATGTTAAATTCCCGATTGGAGCAGAATCAAGAATGACAAAACAAGAGTTTGGAACCTTTGCAGTATTTTTTTGTACACTGAAAATGTTAATTTTCTAGATAGAAACACTAACTCCTTCGAACAAGAATGCATCCGACTGACGTCACGTGACGCAAGTTGTCTGTGCTGTACTAATCTCTCCAAAATAGCACAAACAACAAACACATGTCTATGTATAAAAGGCGCCAAAGTGTGATTTGAAGCGACAATATATTTTATTTTGATTATACTTTCATATATATAAATTAATTACAATCTGAATAAAGTTACAGTTCTTCAATTTCAAACTGTGGTTTCGTGTGAGGTAACCCAAAATTGATCACTACACAAAATGGTACGATGCAGCATTTTTATTTTCAAATGCACATGAATGGTAGGCTATTCTTTATTGAAATTCCAACTAGTTTTATAACAAATGGAGCAATTTTTGTTTGCCCCTCGCTTGTATTGTGCTCATAAACTCTATTGAAATATTCAAATATGAAGTGAACAAAAAATAATGAGATATAATACGGTTCAACAACATTAATGTTCTATCACATTTATAAACACCAATTTTTTTTTATATATTAATAATTCAATGAATAAATGACTATACAATTGATGTCAATTATTCTGATAAACTGAATTATATGATATAACTGTTTAATTCATGCTAAAATTTTAAGTTTACCCGACTCAAATTAATGATCTGTGTAAATAGACACACATGCTAATGATACCCAAGAGATACATAAAATGAAAGCTAAAGGCAGTTTTTTTATAATAGTAAAAACTTTGGTGACTTCCAGAAGCTAAACAGGTAATTTAAATATTTTTCTTTTAAAAAATATATATTCAATTTTGGTTAACCTTATGATACAGATATAACCTGTCTTTTTTCAGGATTGTTGCCTGCATAGATGGGACGTTTGTTAAGATAAAAAAAAAAGCCAAGAGCAAATGAATCCGAATTCCTGAACAGGAAAGGCTATCACTCACTGAACGTGCAGGTATACACAACTGTTACCGGCCATTTGCTGTTAAATCCACTATGAGCTAGGGTTTGAACAAAAGATGATCAAATAAATCAAAATGACCATACTCGATGTAGTTAAAAGTAGAAAATGTCTGTTAGAGGTGTCTGAGGTATTGTCATACCTGACCTTAATTATTGTATAGATTTTAGTACATTTATGAAACTAAATTGCTCGGTGATTTCTGTAAATAACAATGGTGACCTTAGTCTTAAGCTTGGAACCCTTGCACATGAACCCATCCAGGGTTATCTCATACTTTAAAGTCAATTATGGTCAGATAATTGTGATAACATTCACACCACTGATTCAACTCCTTAAAGTTTATACAGTTGGAAATTGGTGGTGATCCAACCGAGCTCTCATAGTAATTAATCATTCTATGAAGTTTTAAGTTAATCCGTTGACAATTATTTGAGATATCATGTGAACACCTTTCCAACAATTCATTAATCAAAGAGGTATAACTCTGTAAATTAAAGTTGGATTATTAAGGTAAACACACTTGTCTGAGCTTTCATGGTAATTTAATCTTTCTTAACACCACAGACAATCTGTGATGCTCACTTGAGGATAAGAAGTTTCAATGCATCATGGCCTGGTAGTGTGCATGATTTCAGGATATAGAATTCTTCTGTCTTGAAAGAACAGTTTGAAAATAGTACGAAATAATATGTCTAGGGTCATCTACAAAGCAATAGGGATACATTATGGGCATTGAAAAGCAAAAGATAAAGATGAAACACTATTAATGGACCAACACTTACTTATATGGCATTTGAAAAGAACCCAGCACATGCTCATATTTTACTGCTTTTCTCTTTTACCCTTTTCTTCTGAATGCAATGTATACCACTAAAACATACAGTGGAATCAGGTCTGCTTAACAGAATTTGACAGTGAATGGCATATACATGTGTATAATGTGTTTGCCACTAATTAGCACAAAATAAATTAAAATTGATTCCAAATTGTATTCATATGATAATATTCCATAAAGTTTCAATCTGTGTCAAGTAAGATTTACTGCCATTTCTGCTGTATACTCTCTTTTTTAAATCTTGGACAAAGAAAACTCAACATACATTTCTATATATGTACAAAGACGTGTTTTATTTAGTTTAAAAGTTATATGAAAGAAAAATAATTGACTGATTTATTTGAAATGATTGTCAATGTGGTCAAATGGTGATGTGTGCTTAAAAGTTTAACTTTTAAAATATACATTTATGATGTATAACTAAATATGTAGGTAAGGAGTATAATATATTATGTTACAGAGTTTGTGTGTGTGGATTGACCAGTGTACGTTTGTATATAGTGGTGTTGAGTATGCATGATGAATACCAGTTCATGTGCTGTCATCAGGTATTACCTGCATGCATATCCAGAGTCACCGAGCAGCAGACCGTCAGAAGAATGAGAATCATTACTGATGCTTGTTTTAGTAGCCTTATCAAACAGTGCTACATAAAATATAACTTAATATGTAAGAAATTAAAAATATATATAATAGGTACAGCAGCTCTAGTCTCGCAACAACATTTGCTTTCCCAATGCATAGCAATGGAAGAATGCAGACCTTGTATAGTACGAATCTGGAGATTCTTAACTGAAAACAGGTACTCCATGAAATCAGCAATCTGAGCTACAGTTGCTGAAAAAGGATCAAACATCCTCTCTGCTGCCTATTTTGAAAATAGGTTCAGTTTAGCATTGTATGTCTGATATGTGCTAGGTCATCTAGCCTCAACTGCTCTGTTTTCAACAGCTCTTGAAAATCCTTTTCTCGCTATACTGTCTCCTGACAGCTTCCATGCAGTCAACTTCAGTATGTCCGGGGATGGATGATTATGTCCTCCCTCAGAGGTAATCTGATTGGGTGCTCTATCAGCAGATCTATTAGGTCTGGGAACCATGCTTGTCTCTCCCAGAATGGTGCTATTAAGATCAAGGTCATGTGTTCCTGACGGACCTTCCTGATCACCCGTGCTACTAGGGATATTGGAGGATATGCATAAGCATACATTCCGACTTTGTGAGCACAAATTTGTGAATTACAAACAAGCAACTATACACACAGTTGTCGTGTACATGTCGTGTAAAACCTGTTCGAACGTACTAAGGAATGACATGAAACATGATTCATTTGCTGTAGATGAGTTTTCCTGCACACTTCAAAAGTATAGCCTCAAGGACTCTGGACTAGCTAATACATACACATTCAATAAGGTGATTCATCAAAAATACTTCAGGACAAAATCAGCATGTTTAATGTCTATTTCCTCCACGTTTGGAACAATCCAATATCGGAGACCAGGTGAAGTTGAATTGTCAAAATGGGATCGAATGATGAACTTTTTCTCGACCACCTGAACATCATCCTTTCTCGGCCACAAAATGTTGTATTTTTTCAGCTCATAAATTTCAGTTAAATCATTGTCACAACCTTTTTCGATTTCCCCAGGATACCAGTTATCTTCCTAGGAAACTATAACTCAAGTACCAATGGTATGGTTTTAATTCAGATACGTTTTTTTTACAGAAATTGAAGGAACGTCCAGACACAGAATCTTTTTATAGTTAAAATAGTGTCCACATCCTTTTTCGAGCGTACAATGGCTCCCATATTTTGTACACTTAGTTCAATATTCCCCATGTCTTTCTTCTGTTTTTCTTCGTCTAACTTTTTTATGCTTTATTTCGTTCATTCGAGCTCTTTGTAAAATATTCTTTTTTAAAACACTAGATTTTGATCTCAACCTAATGATGCTGTGTGATTGTGTTTGAGCATGGAAACAGAGGTAAGATGGCGTAGAGTTGCATTTGGTTTCCTTTTCATTGCAGAGTCCAGATCTCCAAACAAATTCTCAGATTTTATATTTGTTAAACTGCTGTGTTTTGTCCTTTCCCTCAAGTCAAAATCAGGTGCTTCAGAATATATTCCCTGTGGGAGATGATCCTTTGATTGACGCTGAACAGCTTTAGCCATATAACCACAGATATTTTTCAAATTGATCAATAAATCAGGAAGAGTCGTTGCTTTGTTAATTATATATTAATTATTAGAATGGAGATAGTTGTCAAATATTTGATTTAAATCCATCTGTAAAATTTCATTGGGATCTTCCGACCATTTTATCAATGCATCATTCATAGGTCTTAACAAATTTTATTTATCCAAATAGTGTTCATTGCTATTTACAATGGTCCAATATGGCTCAGCAACTGATGTTGAAAGAAGTGCCAAGGCTGATATTTGTGAAAGTACCTCGGGTGACTGAATGACTGCTAGGATAGACCGAAGTTTACCACGATAGTAAATTATATTTGAGCTTTTCTTGTTTGAAGACGTAAGCCAACCACTGCTCTCGTGCTCCATCTTTCTCGTCGCCTCTCGGTCCAAGAACTTCAGAAGCCATTTTGATCAGACGAAGTGCTGGTTATTCTGATGATTTGAACCGAGCAAACTGGATGATTACTGGAACTTTTAAAATCATTAGTAATTTGGTTATGAAAACCCAATAACACATGTGCTGAGCAATAAAAAAAATCAGTTTTGATATCTCATCCATATCATCACTTAGAACAGATTGCCTCCACTCATCGATAATTATTTTAGATAAATAGTGAGACAATGGTTTGTTGGAAATTTTTGGAGTCTCATACAAATAAGTTTTTAAAACACTATCTTCTTTGGCAACAACACTATCTTCTTTGACAACATAGTTTTATATTCCACTTATTCACTCCAACATTTAAAATCTTTCTACCATCCCTTCCAGTTCCGTCAGAAAACATATCAAAATTTGTACTATCATGTAACACTTCATTAATCTGTTCTTTTGCTATAACATGCCCCTCATCACATATGTTTTGTACAGTTGTTTTAGATGTTAATCTGATATTTTCCTTTCCTTGTTGTACATATTTACACTAACACTCGATTTGAAATTTTGTTTGACGGAATGCCGATTCCAGATGGATCCAGCACACATGTTCTGATTTCATCATTGTATCTATTTTTGTCGTTGTCTTTCGTATTTATGTTTGTTCTCCTCTCATCATTTCGACTTTATCAGTTAAGTTGACAATTTCCGTTTGAAGTGATAAAGAATTTCTAAAAAACTCTCTTCTTCCTAATGTCTCCCTTGACAATGCCTCACTTTTGGCCATTTGTTGAGCGTTCGCCCCTGTGAGGCTTTGGGTTCTGTCCGAGACATACCAAAGTCTTTAAAAATGGTAATTTCTTCTCCTGCGTAACGCTCAGCAAATTAGGAGTGGGACGACTGGTTCGCCCGTTGTCAGTATAATGTGACCGGGTCGCGTCCTGCTGGATGTCTTCGGCAGTATGTTTCAGAGAGGTAGCACTATAAAGTCGGCATCAGTTCCGCGCTATCACAAGGAGACAAACACGAAATACTATTACTGAAAGAGCTGCTTGAAGACAACCATTTTTTTTCAAGAAAAAAGAACATGTCAATTTGACAAAACATTGTTAATGTGTTATAATTCATTACCCTTTAATACATGTGCGCTATAACTGCTATTTTAATAGTGTATATATGTATATTGAGAATTCACAAAAAAACACGAAAAAACAACATATGGAAATGTACAATCAGGGATTACCGTACATATCAAACAGGTGCCCTATTGTTCAGTCCTACATGTTTGCCACCAATTCGTCTAGAAAAGAAAGAAGCATGAAGAGTGAAAACCACACATTTGTTTCTAGAAGCCGGATACTTTTATTGAGTCAAACAAATAGCGATTTTCATTTCTGTATGCATTCTTTCTCCTCATGCAAGGGTTCGCAGGTCTGTCAAGCATTGCAGAGAGAGAGACAGTCCATGGATGCAATACCTGAACTCAGAAGGTAATAAGTCAGAAACAAGGGGAGTTAGTTCCGTCAAAATGACAAAATGTTTGTTTTTTCCCAAATGAAATAAACATTGATTTATAACAAATAACTTTAATGTTTCAAAATAGACAAACAATATACATTAATGATATAAGCAACAGTACAATAAATATAATACAAATAATCAGATGTTTTAGCGCAAACACAGCAGAAACTATAAATATTCAAAAAGCAAAAATTCAAAACATATTACCAACAAGCATGGAGTTGGAGTCAAACGTGCATTTAATTATGCTATGTTTGTATACTTTTTTGTGCATACAATGAAAAGTTAATGTATTGTGAAAAATTGAGGAAAACATAATATTTTTTGTAAACATTGTTTATAGAATTTACCAATAAATATAATTTATTGAGAAAAATTATCAATAATTTTGTTTGCGATAGCCTTGGTTTTTGTCACTCTTACAACATTAAAGGATTTATTTTTCTTTTAAAACATTTTCGAGACCTTCTGATCCTCCCCATTCAAAAGCAAGTTTCAAGTGGTTATATGAGAGTCCTGACTGCAATTTTTGTAACCATATACTGTAACAGTAAGACATTGTAAAGTTCATTGTAAAGCTGTGATTTAATAAAATTGTACATGAAACATTGTGATGTAAAACCAATTTCTGTAGACTTTTTACATCTTCTAATGCAGAATGTTCAGCATACTCATTAGAGTCTATTCTCAGTGTCTCTTACTAAAGACTGCTGACAATAAGTAGAGCGACCAGGCAGAATTTCTCTAAACATATACATGCTGTCTACAAAACCAATCGCTGTTGTTAACAATCCACACGTGACATGTTTTTGAATTGCTTTTCCAAATATAACAAAATCAAATGTCTTGCCATTATGACACACTAATACTGGATTTGGAATACACTTCAACCACTGGTTGAAGTCCATTAAACATGTCTCCTCTGTAACTGTATCCAGTCTTCTGTCATGGTGATATAAGTTGGTACCGACACTATGTAGACCAGTTACAGCCCTTGCTTTGGGATGGATTGGAAAAGTAGGCATGACATGCCTATCAAATGACTGATCACCATAAACAGCTGCCAGTTGCACCATTTCAGAACATGTACCTGTAATATATAACATAATTTGATAGTTCAGATATTGATAAAATTACATGAATCAACTTCAAATCCACATATATATATGTCTGTCAACAAACATAAAATCAACAGATTCTGAGACAAGGGTCATAACTCTGATTTTAGCATAATAGGCACGGTAGTCCAGTGGTAGGACGCCGGGCTCGTGACCGAAGGGTTGCGGGTTCGCGCCACGGCACGGCAATGTGTTGTATCCCTGAGCAAGATACTTTACTTCGCTTGTTCCAGTCTACTCAGCTGTAAATGAGTACGTGGTTGGGCAGTGCTAGAATTGTTGAATGCTAGCTGTTAGCGCCGAAATGGCAGCTCCGGCTGTATGCTCCCAAGGGAGTTGAGAAATGTATTGGCTGGGTGCAAAGGCCCTATAACCACGGATAATAATTTGTGAACCGCTTTGAGACGACCTACGAACTAGGATGTGATAAAGCGGTATATAAGAACCTCCAATGATTATTATTATTTTAATATAGTATCCTTTTATTAAAAAAATAATAATTTCTAATCACTTTAAGATTTTGTAATATTGTCAACCAATTATACAATGCAAGTATTGTTGTTGTATGATTTTTACTTGTGTGAAGAACACATGCTATGGAAAATATTTTTTTGTAGAATATATATTATATTTCATGACATTTAAATTTTTGACAAAACTAAGAAATTGAAATTGTACCTAGGCCAGTTGTCTCCAAATCAAAATACACATAGCTATATTTTCCAGGTAGTATGTTTTAAGGAACTGGAGGGATGATATGGTCTGGTATGTCTGTTCGATCTTGTGAAGCACTGTCATCTATGTCGACTTCTGATTCTTGGGAATGTTAAGAGCAGCAAGAATTTTGTTGATTGTAGTTTCTCTAATTCCACAATAAAGAAGCGCTTTAAATTAAACCAAAAATTAAATCAACATTCATATTCTTAATATATCATGAACATAATTACTGGTGAATAAAATAAAAAAAACCATATTTTTTGACATGTTTTAGTATATAAGCTTACACATTTACAAGTTAACATTTATTTCTCTTCTTTACATGAATAAATTTACATACATTTATGTAACATACCTGCACCTAATTTTGTGTTGACAACCCAGAAATTACTTCCATGTCTTTTGCCTGTTGCAACATATGTGATATGGTTGCAGCTACAGCATTTCATATGAAGAAGGCTGCCAAGACCATAGCGTCCTTCGTTTACACAATTTGACAGACGAAGGGGTTGATGACAATATGAGCATCCTTTGTCTAAATTTGTGGCTAATATGGCTAACTCCACCACACGTCTTCCTTCAAAAATGTTGGTATTTGAACAAAGTCCTTCATCAACATTATTGTTTTCATCGATGTCGTCAGCAGTGCTGGTACCATTTTCATCATCATCATCATCCGTTATATAATTATCAGTTGGATAATCATCTAAAATAAATGTATAAATCACTGAATCAATGGACACCTGACATTCAAAAATGTGTAGAATAGGTGATATTGGAACTGTAATATATTCTTATCTTATTAAATAAATACTGGGTTTATCAACTCCATGTAGTATTGAACATTAAACAATAAACATGGAACAAATGCATTATAAAATATCTTTACATGATATCATTCTCCAGCGATTGTATCGTATTTGTAAATCACATTATTGGAGTCAATATAATTTGCGACTGCTTCATAAAATTTTCCCAGTGATATCAAGATAGCACAACTATATACCGATCAATTCTATATAAACAAAAGCACGAAAGGTTTATCTTTCCAGATTTTGTTTGCTTGATGCACAGGGTCACGTTACAATCACACATGCTAATACTGATATTGGTCACAACACACATAAACATTGGTGTGACCCATATCAGTATAGCATATGTGCGATTGTAACGTGACCCTGTGCTTGATGTGCATGAGCTGAAACATAGCAATGTTTAAAATATGAAATGGACCGGTATTTTGATTATTGTCTCGATAACTGGCATGCTAAACAAACTGTATGCATGGTAATGGTACACATGATTATTGTCCAGTTCACTGACATTGTTTCTTGAAGTGAATTTTCCGTGGTTATCTCTGTCCATTTCTAGACCTATTTGTCGACGTTAGCAACATAACACAATCAGTGTTTTTTCGGTCCTTCGAAAACGACATTTATGTATAGCGTTCAAGTGATTGAGTATGACGTGATTGAGTATGACGTGATTGAGTATGACGTGATTGAGTATGACATACTAGCTGGAAAAAAAATGTGCATTTGGAGAATTGTGATAGAACATGTATTACAAACTGTATATACATTAAAATTCACACACATGGCCGAGTATGATCCGTGTGTCATTGACATTTTTTTCCGTGCAATTTGTTCTCTATAGGCGTTGACCAATCTGCACGTTTTTCTCGTTCAGCCATCCAATTCGACAATGAAAGTTCATTTTTCAACTGTTGGGTCACTCTGTTGAGACCAGTGAACGGTAAAAACAGCATTATAACGTAATAATTTGTGATTAATGCTATGCCAAGGCTCAATGAAAATGACCGCCTCCGGATTATTTGTATGCTTCAAACTGGTATGGGCCAAGCCAGTGTCTCTACACGTTTTCCTGTCCCATCGAAACACGATCCGGGATTTGTGGAGACGACATCGACAGTTTGGCCACGTCGGCCATCGACCTCGTGCGGGGACGTCCACGTGTAAAGTCACATCAACAGGACAACCATATTCGGCTTGTCCATTTGAGAAATCGCTTCCAAACGGCAAGTTTGACTGCACAGACAATCCCTGGGTTGCTACCAATAAGCCCGAGAACTGTACGGAACCGATTGCGTGTATGAGCTATCCGTCCGTGACGTCCTGCAATCCACCCAGTTATTTTGCCACGTCTGGACTGGTGCAAAAGGCATCTGCGATTTACTCGACGGGATTGGGCGGCATCACAGCCAACGGGAGAACGCCTCTGGTGGTTGTTAAAAGGAATTTGAACCAGCTACGTAACCGTGACGACATCCCCCGACCCACGTCGTTCCATTCGTGCAAGGGCAGCAACATCCCATTATGCTACAGCAGGACAACGTAAGGCCACACACAGCTCGTGTCGCTATTGACTTCCTGGCCCAGCAGAACGTTGACATGTTGCCCTGGCCTGCTGTATCCCCCGATCTATCGCCCATTGAACACATCTGGGATGGAATGAAGCGCAGATTACGGTCATTACCTAATCAACCGGTGACGTTGGCTGATTTGGCTGCAGCGTTAGTATAGATCTTGAATGCCATCCCACAAGCATTCTTGAACCGTCTGATATGCTCCATGCGACGACGTTGCCAGACTTGCATTCAGGCAAACATTAACATACGAGGTGAGGTATTAACTTTGTGAACTCAGTATTGACCCCTGCTGTGTTTACGTCACTCCTGAGCGGAACTTGTTGATTCCATAACGTGGAAAATGGAATTAATGAATAACAATTATTGTCCCTGAAAACCTTGTTCTACGTCATACACATTAATTTGTATAACACATTTTAGGCATGTAGTTTCATTTTTTCCGAAATGTGTCCAGAGAATCAACTTTCGATGATCCAAGTTATGTCCTTTGTTTTTTTTAGTTAACCTAGTAATATTTTTCATCTATTGGGAATTACTAAAATTATTTTCAAATATCGTTAAGTTAAAATTTCAATTTAATGTTGCATCTTTCGATACCTTTTATTTTTATTTCCATTTGTCCATTTTAATTGCAGTTGGAATTTAATACCAAGACAGTTTTGTTACATACAAAAGGATTGTTCATAGTTTTCAGTATTTTTTCAATTGCAAAGAATTTATAATAAATATTTTTCATAAAAAAGTTGACAGTGTATTCCTCTTCGAGTGAAATTTAAGCTTAAGTATGCATAAGATTGGTACTTTTATGACTCGGCTGCTTTTAGATACTCCCATACATGTGTAAAATTCTGTTAAAATCCTAGAGGTTGGTGAATATTTTTTCATTCCTAAACGTTAACGTCCTATTAACAGCTAAGGTCATTTAAGGACGGCCTCCCCTGTGTGCAAGATGCATGCGTGTAGTGTATGTGTGTGTATTTTGGGAGGCTGCGATATGTTCGTGTTTGTCTTCTTGTAATAGCGCGGAACTGATGCCGACTTTATAGTGCTACCTCACTGAAACATACTGCCGAAGACACCCAGCAGGACGCCCCACCCGGTCACATTATACTGACAAC
>NW_018480051.1:655005-663681 GCF_002113885.1 Mizuhopecten yessoensis | reverse complement strand
AAAGGGGTAAACTGTCGTATTTTCAATTGCTATTGACCGATTTAGATATTTTATGTCTGACCAACGACTACCGTTATTATTTGCGTATAATGCACAGTTTTTTATGGGAAAATGAAGTGTCAAGAAAAGGGTGTACACGATACTCGAGAACAATCCAAAACCAGTCCTTGGTAGCGACCATTCCTCGTGATTTTTTCGAGGATTTTCGGAAATGTTTTGATATATGCTAACAGCAATACAACTGCTTAATTTCGTTGATTAATCGCTGATTGCATTGCCAATTTAACAATTGCCAAAAGTTGCAAGTTTAAGTCATATAATAATATAGATTAGAATCGGATAAATAAACTCAAGTAAAGTAGGCTCAACTGTTCAGGACGTTACGTTGTGAATTGATAAATACCATGTATCAGGAAACATAGCGAAGAATTGCATCGGATTTATTACTCTGTGGTTAAAATGTCGTTTTTGGGTTTAATCTTGCTGAACTCTTCAATTTTGTCCGTAGGAATGTGTCAAAACGACACGGGTAAAGTGGCGGAGTTAGCAAGTTTGTGTAACGCAAAGAGTCGAAGTTGCGTGATACTTTTAACCGGCAGCAATTTACAAATGACATCCATAAGAATTGAACCGACAATGATAAACGTTTGAGTTTGAAAACTAAATATCAACGGGTTCAAAACAGCCAAATACATTCCGATCTTTTCTTTTCGAAAGAGAATTGCTGATATCACAATTGTTTGGTGTTCTTTATGTCTTGCGAATTCGGCTATTGGCGGTCCCCGTCGGAGTGACTGCCTTTAAGCAGTACACATTCTGCCGATATCGATGACGGATTCAGTCGGATTTGCAGACGATCAGAAAACTACTTGGAAAAGTGAATTGTATAAAAAAAGATTTATCCGTATATAAGATTGAGTCTTTTCTGAAACTTATTGTTGTAAAAACAACATCGTTATATTCAAATTACCTGTTCTGCCCATGCCAGGTGACCGTGTCAGCGCGCAGATCTCCCCGTATTCGAGGTGTCGGTCAACGCTTAAGTTATATTTGCTACATGCTTTCCTATTAATTCCCTGTGTTGCCATGGCTACCTGAACAGCATGTATTTACACCTGGTAATTGTGTACTATTTTGATTGACAGGTGGAAATATATCCGTTGTAGCTTGGTCAATGATTTATCGGAAAATGATGGGATGACTTTCATGTCATTCTGACATATTTCTAGTTTAGGTTACAAATTGGCCATGGTTAAATTTCTTTGCCAAAGTCAATGATATATGGGCATTGAATGAAATTCGCCATACAGTGATATATGGCGATGTCATTGCTGTCCTGAACGCGCCAGACCTGGAAGTGAGAGGCTCAAGTATATACTACAAATTTGGTATGCAGATACATTTGATCGAAAATAATTATATGTTGAGCATAAAGATCTATTTGTTAATTATATGAATGCATAAAAATAAAAAAAGCTTTTCAAACTGTTTTATTTCTTTTCAGGTATGTGTACTTGAGGCAACTCAGCCCTATCTGCCTCCAGCAGCTCGACCCTGTGTTTTTCTCATTTGACATTTGAAACTGATTAATAAAACATATTATTGTGTCTTATGTCAGTTACATGTATATTAACCTGAAAACCAGGTAGACACACAATGTAGGTCAATATGACCACACTTGCGATGTCTTCCAATATGACCCGACAACACCCTTTTCAAAATAAACAGTCACTTGTTTTGAGAAGGAAATCTCGCAGTGTAGTATTTGGCAAATGTTAAATGAAACTTAGTGTAACCCTCCTAGCCCCATAGAACGACTTCATAGACTTTTTTAGGGTCTTCTGTATTTATTATTTCCACAGAAACCTATGAATAGAAAGATACGAAACTAAGACCCAGTTACAATATACATATACAGTTTACTTTCACTTAACGAATACCATGGACATGACAACATATATAGTATCACAGGTTTTATTATATCATTACATTATTCAACACTATGAATAAAATATGATGAGGCTTATCAGGGACCTGGGAAGGACAAGGTCCGTCCTGCTCGGCAGCATATTGTGAATCGAATGAGGGTGGTGACGTGCGCGTACGAATAGGACGCACGGGGTGGCTTGAGTATATAAATACTCGTGCAGATCACTCTCTCACAACACTCCACGTTCAGGTTATGACACGAGTATGAGGCAGACAACACATGGACAATGTGTGACTTAGTGCAATGAGTTCACTATGTTACATTAGTTTGATAGGATGAACACAATAATAAGACTACATTTCGTGAATTAATATAGAATTTAAATTAAAAAAAACACCTCTACCTAATGGACTTAATTCGCAGGATTCTAATAGAGTTAATGGCTGCATCAGTTATGCATTTGGCTTGTGCATATAATCAAATCTAATATATACATTCATTTTTACCAAAAACAAATTGCATGAACACAAAAGTAATATATTTAATTAAGGTTTGTTTTTCACCTAATTTCACAACTTAAATGCAACACATAATGATGAATATCACATTCTTGACAAAATTACTAGAGACTAAGATGAACACTAAACTTTGGACAAAGTGTGCTCTTTCAGAAGCTGAGAATTTGAAGATGCTTGCTTTTGTTGTCAATTATTGATAATGTTTTGTCATTAGGATTGAAAAAAAATGTGTTTGACTAAAAGCTTCACCTTCCATACATTTATAATGGTGTCTCATTCATAGTATTACATCTTAGTCTAGACTTTCATTGTTCCCCCCCCCCCCCCATTTCAATGTGAGGAACTATCTTTTCCTTTTGCTATGATGGTACAAATAAGACCTGGTTTCCATTAAATAATGATTTTATAAAAAATAAATTTCAATTTTAGAGTGGCTAAAATGTTACAAAAAGTTCATGACAGTAAATTCTTAGTCATATACAATGTAGCAGACGACGATTGTTTGTTTACATGAAATGCTTTACGTACATTTTTCGGACAAAAGAGTTTCACTAGGGCCGCTTAGGTTGATAAAAATACGCCTAGATCCGCACGTCACATTTAAAGATATTTCCTTAGCTGAGGAGCTCCTTAATCAAATTAAGGAATGTTCATGAAACGCATTTTTTTGTGAAATGTTGGACTTTGATATGTATTTTGATCTCTGATATCACGTTTTTTGTAAGATTGTTCCCAAGGGTGACCACGGTTTCTATGTGGTTTTCGGTTTTGTTTAACAGTAACGGTCTTTTAAACAGCTTATGTAGATGACCTCTTAAGGCTACTAATAACTAAGTGTTTTTTTGGCCATGAGAATATGTTTTCCTTGTCCATTTCGTCGATGTTATTCACGATTTTGTATACTTCGATGATGTCAGCTCGTTTTCACCTGTATTCCAGTGTGGGTATTCCTAGGAATTTGAGCCTCCCAGGGTACGGTGTGTCTGAACAGACGTTTTGTGTCTCTGCATTGTACATTTCTTATTTATCCTATATCTTTTTAGGTCACCTGAGCTTTGCTCAAGTGACCTATTCCAATCGCTTTTCGTCCGTCGTCGTCCGTCGTCCGTCGTCGTCCGTCGTCCGTCGTGCGTCGTGCGTAAACTTTTACATTTTCAACTTCTTCTCAAGAACCAGTGGATGGATTTTTTTCAAACTTGGTCAGAATCATCCTTGGTAGATGAGGCTTCAAAATTGTAAAATTGGGATTCCTACCCCCACCCCTGGGGCCAGGGCGGGGCCCCAAAGGGAAAATTATCCAATATTTCAAAAATCTTCTTCTCCAGACTCAGAGGTACTACAGTGATTTTCTCTACGTGGAAAGAAAGATCATCAGGGGCTTTACTTAAATTGTAAATTTCAGGACCCCCGAGCTATCCGTTCTCCCTTGGGGAGGGGGTAAAGTTTACTATAGTTTATATAGGGAAATAACACTTTTGGGTATATTTTGACAACTTTCTGTAGGAAATTATTTTTACTTGGTGAGAATTATCCTTGGAGGTAGATGGTTTCAAATTGTAAAATTGAGATTCCTACCCCGACCCCTGGGGCCAGGGCGGGGCCCCAAAGGGAAAATTAATCAATATTTCAAAAATCTTCTTCTCCAGACTCAGAGGTACTACAGTGATTTTCTCTACGTGGAAAGAAAGATCATCAGGGGCTTTACTTAAATTGTAAATTTCAGGACCCCCGAGCTATCCGTTCTCCCTTGGGGAGGGGGTAAAGTTTACTATAGTTTATATAGGGAAATAACACTTTTGGGTATATTTTGACAACTTTCTGTAGGAAATTATTTTTACTTGGTGAGAATTATCCTTGGAGGTAGATGGTTTCAAATTGTAAAATTGAGATTCCTACCCCGACCCCTGGGGCCAGGGCGGGGCCCCAAAGGGAAAATTAATCAATATTTCAAAAATCTTCTTCTCCAGACTCAGAGGTACTACAGTGATTTTCTCTACGTGGAAAGAAAGATCATCAGGGGCTTTACTTAAATTGTAAATTTCAGGACCCCCGAGCTATCCGTTCTCCCTTGGGGAGGGGGTAAAGTTTACTATAGTTTATATAGGGAAATAACACTTTTGGGTATATTTTGACAACTTTCTGTAGGAAATTATTTTTACTTGGTGAGAATTATCCTTGGAGGTAGATGGTTTCAAATTGTAAAATTGAGATTCCTACCCCGACCCCTGGGGCCAGGGCGGGGCCCCAAAGGGCAAGACAGAGTGCGGGAGGAGGGTATGCTCTTATCAAGCAGAAGGAATAGGTCCTATATTCCAGGGATAGTGTCTATGTCATAGAAGCTAGATAGATATGAGTTTGAAAAAGTGCAGAAATCCATGAAATGTTTTTAGAGTAGTAGGCTCTACTACCAATGATACATGTATGATTAAGGTGTGGTTGGTCTAGTTCTTATACTTTGTCCAAAAGAGCCTAATATGCAAGAGCTAAACGCAAAACCTTAACGTTGAGTTTTTTTCTAAGTCCAGAAATTTTAAGTTTTTACCAAAAAAATGCAGAAATCAATGATATGTTTTTAGTGCAGTAGGCTACACTACCCATGCTTCTTCTATGATCGTGTTGAGTTTTTTTCTAAGTCCAGAAATTTAAGGTTTTTAGCAAAAAAATACAGAAATCGTTGAAATGCTAGTAAAGAGATAATGCATTTAGCTATACATCCCATGATACACCTATGACCCAGGTTTGGTTGCTGTAGCATTTATACTTTGTCAGAAACAGCCTAACATGTAAGAGCTGAACGCAAAACATTAACCTTGAGTCCAGAAATTTGAGGTTTTTACCAAAAAAATGCAGAAATCAATGAAATGTTTTTAGTGCAGTATGCTCCACTACTCATGCTACATCTATGATCGCGTTTTTGTTGGTGTAGCTTTGTCAGAAACAGAGCTAAACGCAAAACCTTAACATTGTTGACGACGCCATCGGAAAAGCAACGCCTATGTGTGTTTCCGACATCCGTCGTAGGCGACACAATAAACGGAGGGTGTTGTCCACATTTTTTTGTCATTATGTAGTTACGTTTTTCCACTTAAGGTAATAGGATTGTGTCACCATTTCTCAGTAGAATTTCTTCAAATTTTGTTGTTATATTGCTTTAAAGTAAAGAACATTTTCTGCCACAAAGAAAATATAGGTTGTCAGAAATTTAAGGATTTTAAATGGAAATTTATGTAAAAAGGAGTGAATGGCACGGTTCCGCTATCACGTTTCGGATATTTTTATGCATACGTTCCGGACATTAGTTTGCACTCAATTTCACTTCCGGGGAGTTCGCTCCGTTTCACAGGACAACACGATTTTAGAGCGAATTTCACTAAAAAATCATCAGTTTAATGATACGAGATCTATGTAAAAATTAAAATTTCTCAACACTAATATACGCTAGATGACAACATGGTAAGTTGTAGACGATATATTATGACAAGATAACGCATTTTACCGTTACAGTAAGGTGGCAGTACCCAAATCGGATCACTTCCCAAATCGGATCACTTTTGCAAATTAGTTATAACAATGATGTAGTCTTAGAATAGATAGCCATACACCATTTTTTGTCTACAGATAATTAGTTTTTAAGTTCAAATAGCGCAAGAAAACGTTATTGAAACTCAAATGTCAATGTTTTTATTACGTTTTTACTGGACAGTTTCTGTTAGCTTTGTTCTGTATCTAATATGGAAGTTACTGTATAGAACATATATATTTAAAACTTCATTTCAGTTATGATGGAATGAAAAAATGGACTGTGAAAAAACTGAAAGGTTGGTTGGAAGATCATGGGTTGAAAAAAAGTGGCTCAAAAGATGTGCTTGTAAAGCGTGTTTTTCGTGCATACCAGAATCTATTGGATACAGACTCAAGTGTCATCGATAGCGACTTAGAAATGAGCCAGAGAATGCATACAGATTTCTCTAAACTGGACAGTTCGTGGACAACCGTCTCAAATGATAATTTACCAGATATCAGTGACAAAGACATTGAAAATTATTTCTTATATCAAACCAATCCTACATCTGGAAAACGTGCACGATTTCAACGACATCTTAAGAAAGCTAGGAAGTTTTGTGCAGAAAACTTTTTGTGTGACATTGCGTATCATAATGTGTCTGTAGAATCGGAAGTTTGTTACGTAAAAGCGAAGTGTAAGCCATCTATAAGAAATATTGTGCATGTGGGTAATACTGGTCAGACAGCAAATCTGTACAGTCTAAATGTATGTATCACCAAGTCAACAGGACATATAATGACTGCATATTGTGACTGTAAAGCTGGAGAGGCAGGGCTTTGTGCACACGTTGGAGGTTTGTTGTTCACACTTGTGAAAATGAAAAATGCATGCACATCTCAGGAGTGCAGATGGGATAGACCTAGACCCATTCAAAGAAAACCAAGCCCAAAACGTGTTCATGAAGTTAGGTTCTCAACAAACGTAGACACGGAAAAGTTGCGTCCTTACCCTGACACATTCCAAGCATCAGCCTGCAATGACCCGGACATTTTTTTGAATGATTTACTTGAAGGTCTTGAAGTTGTAAACCCAGGATGTGTACTGTATAAAACACTTAAATCTCAACCAACAGACATTTCTTCATTTTTGAAGATTTTTGAACCAACTTTTTCGTATGCAGATTTTGTGGATCTTGACTCTGATGAATGTAAGACAGCATTTTTAGAATTTTTTAACAAACTGAATTTAAATACAGATATTATAGATAATTTAGAAGTTGGAACCAGAGGACAGAGTTTAAATAAAAACTGGGCAGATGCAAGAACTGTGCTGATCACAGCTTCCAACATGGGAAATGTATCCAAAAGAAAGAAAACACAACCTGACAATCTTGTTAAAACTTTGAGAGGGTATAATCCTCCACCAAGCACTGTGAAGAGCCTTCAGCATGGAAGAAAATATGAACGGCAGGCCCTGAAGGACTACAGGAAAAAACATTCAAAGTTTTGTGGTGGAAACGTTGAATTAGATGACAGGGGATTAGTTGTAAATCCTAAATTTCCATATCTTGGGGCAAGTGTGGATAGCTTGGTTACTTGTAGCAAATGTGGTACTGGAATTGTGGAGGTGAAATGTCCATATGGATCTGACAGTGGTGGTGCTACAAAGCTGTTGAGAAGAATGTCACCATTGGACTGTGCTAAAGATCCAGCATTTTTTTGTAATCTTGAAGACAATGATTTGAAATTAAAAGCAACACATAACTACATGTATCAAATACAACACCAAATGGCCATTTGTGAACAGAGGTGGACAGACTTTGTTGTCTGGACTAAAAAAGATGTACATTTTCAGAGAATTGAATCTCAAGACAACTTTTGGAAAGAAAACATGCTTCCATTTTTGAGACTATTTTATTTACGCGGCATGTTGCCAGAAATATTTTTTGAAAGGGTCAAAAGAGGTATTCCACTCTATCATGTCTCTTGAAATTAATATACAAGTGCCAGTATTTTAAAAATCAGGTGGTTTACTACGTCCAATTAACCCTGCTAATCAAATACATGTACATTGTATGCAGGTTTGACATTTGATAAGTACAGTGTATCTATATATATATCTAACAATAAAATAAAGCTACCAGTACCTATGATATAACTCAGGTGACCGCTAAGGCCCTTGGGCCTCTTGTTCATTTGAGTTGGTTAGTAAGAAAATTATTTTTAACTCTTGTTTAAAAAAAAAAACCAAATGATTATAAATTTCACTAAAAAAGTGATATAACTTTTGCCAATAAAATTTATCAAAGCAATATTTTTGTTTCAGTTTTCCTTGGCTTTTTTTGATCCCTGCAGGTAGGGCGTAAGAATTGTACCTGCTGCCCCCAATTGCATGATCGTAAGAGGCGACTAAATTTGGGACCTTTTCTCTTCTCTCCTTTCTAAATAACTTTCCTCTTCCTAATGTCTCCCTTGACAATGCCTCACTTTTGGCCATTTGTTGAGCGTTCGCCCCTGTGAGGAAGGCTTTGGGTTCTGTCCCCTGGCCGAGACATACCAAAGTCTTTAAAAATGGTAGTTTCTACTCCTGCTTAACGCTCAGCAAATTAGGAGTGGGACGACTGGTTCGCCCGTTGTCAGTATAATGTGACCGGGTGGGGCGTCCTGCTGGGTGTCTTCGGCAGTATGTTTCAGTGAGGTAGCACTATAAAGTCGGCATCAGTT
>NW_018480051.1:624762-652716 GCF_002113885.1 Mizuhopecten yessoensis | reverse complement strand
TAGTGAATTTTGAAAAAAAAATGAAAGACACAATATTTTTACAAAATAATGTCAATAAAAATGATACTGACATATATTAGTATTGCATTAATGTATATCAATTTAATAAATGCTGAAATTGTGTAAAATTAATTCTCTATACACGATATAAAAATTGACATTTTATAATAAAACCATATACACATAGTAATTGCAGGTAAGAGTTATCGTTCTTGAAAAACTTCACAGTATTGAAATAGGTAGCCGGGTTCCTGAAGTACAGAAAAATGGACACATGTGACTCATTGATAAAAAACCCCACTGAATTGATGCCTGGATTGCTTTGAAATACTTTAATATTGAGAGAACACACTGTTCTGTCAATAATAAACATACAATATTCATCAGTTTAACATTAAACATTAGAATTTGCGGAAATTGTGATACTGACTCACTACATTGGATTTTCAACTAGGGATGTACTTCCTGTTTCCGTTTATCAATACACTCCAATGACCTTAAGTGCAAAAAAAGAAGTGTTTCCACTTACGTGCAAAAAAAGTCTTTTTACCACTTAAGTGCAAAAAATCTTCACATAATGGGTAGTGAAAAGTCGTTTTTCCACTTAAGTGCAAAGAATCTTCACATAAAGGCAAAACACATTTTTGAATTTGTATGTATTAAGTAATGAAAATATTTGTAAACTTTAAAAGTGAAATACAGGAACTCTTTTGCAGAAAGTACCAAAAAGGTTTCCTTTCTCTGCGCATGACAGCGGTTACCGGATGTTGATGTTAGAAAATTCGAATATTAAAATTGCGGCAGAGGTAGATGGTGTTTTGCAAGCGATTTCACGAATTTTGACAGTTTCAAGACAATGGATACAGGAAAACCCGAATAGACTTCAGCTGCGTAACCTGCTGCAAGGATCGAAAACAAATTGTGGGCGTATCTCAACGTATTTGTCGGCAAACCACGTCGACAACATACAACAGTCGTTGGATGATTTGCTTGAGCTGGTTGAAAGGCCGACCCCCATGCTTGCAGAAGTATCCTCTACTGGACACTTCCCCTCTGCTCAGGGGGACTACACTCTGTTAAATGATGCTCTGGACCAAATTTGGATAAAATCTCTTAAATGGTACAGATGAAGGAGGCTCTTTTAGGATTAAAACAATTTCCCTATTGGGCCAAGTCTTTGGACGAGGTGAGCTAAAAAATACTTCCTTGTTACCTTCTAGGTTTTTTAACTACCGGGGGTATTTTAAAACTGATTTATAAAGTAAATTTAAGAACAAAGGGGAATATACTTGTAAAATTTTCAAAGAAATGGTAGTAACAAGATTTGTTTAGAGACACACACAGATCAAATACATGAGGCATTTTGAACACCCCACTACAAGAGGCCGGTTGCCTGAAAATGTAAAAAGAAATCAGTATGATAGCCTTGATGTTGTCACATCAACAAACTTGCGTTTTCATATCAGTGGTACATTTTATACTTACAATGGAATGATCCTCTTCCAGTTCCCGTGATGGTCGATGCAGTAACCCAATGGGTGGCTAAATTAGAAATTTGGACCAGTTTAGATGCAATGAATGTAGGTTAATTATTGACCTGCTTTCATTTAGGTTATATTTGCAGTTCTTTTTTATTTGCTTTTATTTTCCAACATTAACTTAATATAAATAAATACGACTTACTGTTTCAATGGAATCGAAATGTTGCAGTTAAAAAATAGCTGCCTGGTGATCAGAGAAGTTGTATATCATGCCAATCCTAATTTTTTAAAAAAAAATCTAAACGATTTCTTTTTAAATCAGTAAGTTTATCACACAAATTCTAAAATGTATGGTTACAAGGATTTTTGGCATCTTTAATCACTCTATTTTAACTATTTTAAAAAGTGTGCATTACCACACTCTTTGCCTTCACTAAGCGGTTAGGCCATATTTGAATTTTATTTAATTTTCAATTAAATTTTTGTATATGCTACTCATGTATTTCTCCAAATAGGTCAAGGTCATTTGTTTTAGCAACCAATATTCCATGCCAAGTTTATTAAAAAGAAACAACATTCACCATATTAAGGAGTTGTGATTTTTAAATTCACACTTCCACTTTTAGGACTTATTTGTCTGACCCAAGTGGTGTTATACTATACCTGAACTACAGAATTCAATTAAATGGTTAGGTTTGAGCAGCACTTTCAAGAAATTATTGATAGAGGACATATACCCTAGTGTGGTATAAACCATCTCTGTCCTTAACCTTTTAGGCAAGGGGAGCTAATAATTCACACTTGAAGGTTATTTTGTTGGACTGTACCTCTGGCCTTGCAGCTGGTTGTTCTTCTCTTTGGATAACACTGTCTGCATTTGATGGCTGTAGATATAACCAAGTCTTTTTATATGGTAAATCAATCATTAAGGACATAGGTATACATGAATCAAATCTTGTTTGTCACTTTTATTTTGTGATTAAAGGGGATTAAGGAATCGCCAAATTCCTACAATGCACAGCTTTTAAACATACAATGAATATCACTTCATGACCCTAACATAATTTATAATGTATATCTTTATTTTTTCTCATCAACCTTGCTCTGATATTATAACCTATATCAAAACTGCAAAGGTGCTGGCTAACCATCTTGCATCTGTGAAACAGAATCATAAGGTCAAATGTACTGAAAATTTTAACTTATTTTACTCAGGTAACCTTTAAACTATTTGAACAATCAGCATTTAGAAACAAACTAGAACAGCCCCATTCATTAGGTGCCAACATGTCTTCCAATATTCATAAATATTGATGAACAAGGTTGAAAAAAGCAATACCTTCAGATTAATTATATGAACCGGAAAATGAGCACAATGTATTGTGTAAATTTAAAACTAGTAAACTTATAGTGGCAACTGGAAGATGAAATCATGTTGAGTACCAAAACATATTGCAATACCCAAGACATTGGTGAGGAATCTTACTACTTGTTAAAATGTCATTTTTTGGCAACAGATTTTTTTTATATAACTACTCTTATGCAATGCCAAATATTGTTTATTTCTCAATGTTAAAATTTCAAGAAATATGCATATATTTATCAATATATTTGTTATTAATATATTTGTCATAAATATATGATATTTGATGTTGTATACTGCTGTTAATATGTTTTCTCTGTACATTTTTTTATTTTGTAAAGAGAATTTAAGTTGAAAGATTAAAAAAAATTGAAATTTACTTTAAAATCCATTTTGATCTATTCTGCTAGGTAGATTTTGATAAATGTGTCGCACAATTCACCTGGAAGAAAAATAATTTACGAAGAAGAATTTAACTTTTCCAGTCAAAACAATTTTAACAATCAAAATAAAAAAATCTGGAATTTAAATGATATCTGTATTTATAAGTGAAAACCCACTTTTAGATGAAAGTAAATAAATTAACTAAAATGAGCTTACAACTCTTAAATCCCTCTTGGGGATCAGGAACAACTTCCCTGGCCTATCTGCTTCCTGAGATCAACTGGTGTGTTGGGGTTAAACACTTTCAAGTGGCGCCCTTTGTCTGCCTTAGCGAAGTAGAACCCAGACAATCTTAGGTTGACATTAGGATAATAATCTACAAGAGTATCCTCAAAATCCTCCAATGTTTGGAATTCTATAACTGACTTGACAGGATACCTATCATGGGGACTAAGCTGTATCCTGGGGTATCCTGAAAGTATTTGTTTATGATTTTATCCAAAATGTCATATTGGTATGAAAAACATTGTATGGAATCGACAATCTTTCATTTTTAACAACTCACAGGAGCATTTCATCATGCATAGCCTTCTATTAGTGATAGGTGTTTGGGGCTTTGGGGGACAGTTTGACTTACAGTGATACTTACATCAAGTTGACAAGCTTTTACAATAACGCTGATTTTTTTTCAGTAATCTGACTCATTGACCTACAGGAGGAAATTAGCCATATTGTACATACCCCCGTCTTGCCGATAACGTCTTCTTTTAAACAGCCTTCTTGTGGTTTCAACTATCGCATCTTCTACAAGGCTGTTCCTGGCTGTAGATATGCTGTTCATAGCATTTGCCACGACAGTTGATACCTCCATTTGGCGCGATTTGGTGACATGTGCTTGATCCAAAATTAACACGAGTTATTATAGGAGCCGCCATATTGTTTACGCATCGCTAGGGCACACTGCAATAGTAAGCACGATTTGATTGGTCGATACGAGTGAGCTTGATAGAACACTGCTCATTGGTCGACCAATTAGTGAGCTTTATTTTGGAACAGTCGAAAATGACTTCGATGGGTGAATTTCTTTCCGTGTTTTTAGCACTTAAGTGCAAATACATTTTTTTTAAACTTAAGTGGAAATCTTTTACGCTTAAGTTGAAAAAGTACATAATGGTCATTTGGTTTTTTTGCACTTAAGTAGTTTATGTATTTTATCCTAAAACGGCCGCCCATAGGTGGCAGGGGGCGGGGCCCAATAGGGAAAATAGAAGAAATGTTTTCATCGACAGTACAAGTGAAGGGATTTAAACCAAATGCAGTCTGAAGCATGGTTAGGGACAACATAATTAATTCAGTAAAAATTGAGGTGTATGGGCCCCCTTCTTTAGGGCAGATGCGTGTCCGGGGCCCATTAGGGGAACTGGAGGTAACACTAAAGATCCTTCTCCTTTGTACCGATGAAGGGGTTTTAACCAAACTTGTTGGGCAAAGGGAATTTAATATCTATAGAGGATGAGGATGTGCTTTCTTTGAATAGTAGACAGTTCCATGTTTTTGGCCCGAATGTATGCCGTTTTCAGGAGGCCGCTTTCGTTTATGTAGTCGGAACGGTTGGTTCGTTCCGCATAAAGAAACAACCAGTGCCGTAGATCTCGTTCCAAGATGACGGCCAAATCGACACTTTACCTGGACTTTGTGTTTTTGGATGAAATCTTATTTTCAGACACATTTTTTTGGACAGTGACGACGATGACGACATTGCGACAGTTATACTTAAACCATAACAGCAAAATGCCGAGAAAATCGCAGACTATTTTGAAAAAACAGTTCGTTTATATTCTGGGAACGAGTTCAAGTCTCTTTTTAGAATGACACGTAATTCGACAGAAATTTTGACACGACTATTAGTAAATACTGGTAAATTGACGCCTGATGTTGCACATGGTAGATAACCAGTGGCACCAATGAAACAGGTTATCATCACATTTTGGTATACAAAACTGAGGCGAGTGGTGTCGGCCCTACTGCAGGTCGGGGAGAAGTGCTGATTTCACTATTATAGTGGTATTCCACTATAATAGCTATATATAACTATGTAAATAGTACTTCCACCGGAAAAGGTATACGTGACGCAAAGCAAGAGTCATGGTAAGTACCTGCATGATCCACGTCCTCGGTTGTTTCGATAACAGCGTTTAATTGAAAATGTCGATAAATACACATGTGATATGTCCAAGGTTTTCTCATAATTATTTTCGTTAGATATTTCAAATGAAAGTTTAAAAGGGTCGTCAATTAAAATGTTTTCTTTTTTAAATCGTGATTTTGCAGGCGTCCAAATTTGTCCGTGTGTGCGTTTGTGAAAACCACTCTAAAAACTCGGAAGGGAAAGCATTCCAACTAAAAGACATTCGCAATAAGAAAATTTCGATGGAGACCGTTGAACGTTAGGAAGGAAACAAACGTGGCAACTTTTTATGCACTGCATGCATTGAATCTGTTAATCCTGCCAAAAAAAAAAAAATCTTTCAAAATAATATTAACCGTGTTGAAACCGATTGTTTTGATAAAGAAATTCAATTTCAAAGGAGACCGTTGAACGGTAAGTAGGAAACAAACGTGGCAACTTTTTATGCACTGCATGCATTGAATGTTTTTCCTGCTAAAAAAACAAAATCTTTCAAAAAATTATTAACCGTGTTGAAACCGATTGTTCTGATAAAGATGAACTTTCACAAATTGTTTCTGCTATTGGATCAAAAATGTCCACATATATTTACCAGGATGCGTGTGACATATGTAATTTATACAGCGGAGAGGAAAACTTGGTCAATTATAATCCGGAATTTTGGTTAAACGACAGAAATATAGTACTTGTAAATTTTCTCAAAGCAGCAGCAGGCTTTTCTTCTTCCTCAAACGTAAAAAACCTGTTGGCATTGGTTTCAAGTGTTGATTGTTTGTACCAAGCAAGGTTTGTTGGCCTGGTAACGCCCCTAGCTTTCGCAAAAAATGTTATCAACTATCATGTATCTGGTAGCCGGGTATTATTTGACCTTTTTAATTACATGGCCCCAGCTTGATCATACATAATAAAATGGCTCGATTCTCACAGTACCACAAAGATTGCTTGTCCCCAGGGGTCTGATGTTATAACGTTTTTCGACAATAATCAGGTGTTGTGTAGAAATTGGAGGGTCCGATTTGACTCTAGACATTTTGTGAGTGTCATTACAACCATGATCCACATTTTCCAGACAGCCGATTGCTATATTCAGAGACAGACACCCCTTTTCCCAGAAAATTGGCTCTACAACACCCAAATATCGGACGAGCAACAGGTACAACTTATAAACAGACTTTTAGACAAATGTTCAAATATGTTTGACAAGTATAGAGACGATTTTTTATCACGAAGTCTTGTGTCTGTTTTTGAGGACCAAGTTTGCAAGGACGACACTACCATAACTGATTTTGTCAAGACTAGCCAAAACATCCACGTGAAGCGTAATTCGTTGCTGGTTTTTTTTAGTACGATCCCCAATGGCCACTCCTGCTGTGATTATGGGGGAGCCTTCTTTTGTGAATCAACGTTCCTGCACTGCTGTAAAGACTGTCCTGTTGGATATACAGGAAACGTGCTTACGTGACGACAGAAAGTGGTCCATCGTAGGATGTGATGGTGTTCCAATTGTCCATGGGAGTCTTGCTATTGAGAAGGACGCCGCTCTGCAAACCACATTAATGGTTCCTGACTTTGGTTTTGAAATAAACATGATTCGAGGTCTTTTTCAATTATTATTTGATGTTATCTTGGTCGACGTTGCCAAACTTTTAAATTTCAAATCTTTGAAAGCGCTGTCTTCCTTTAAAAATCTGTTTGACCATCACAAATTGTTTCAGGCATTTTTTATTTTCTTATTTGAAACAGTAGACGAGCTGATCCTCCTTTATGTCAGAAAGTGAATTGTGGAAAAATCCCAACCATCTTCATGAATTTTATAAATGTCTTGCATCAGCATCCAATCCATAAAGAATAGATCTTTCGATCCATGTGCGACATGTGTGTGAAAGTGACAAGTTGTTTCTAAAATATCAGTTTGAAGTGCGCTCTGGGCGCGGGTCGCATATTTCCCGCATATTAAGAGCGCCGGAGTTCTGACGTTAATCAACGACAGACCGATATGAAAAAAGTCGATAAAACGTCAGAATAATTCGGTCACCTGGAAATGTTAGTAAAATTGAAGTTGGAATAGCTAGATGTTGCTGGTAGTGTACATGTATTACATGGTTAGTCGGGGGTTATATGTATGCAATTGGACAAAATCCTGTCATTCCTACAGTAAACAAGAATATCAAGGAAGTGAATGTGTCGCCTGCGCAGGAAGCTGGGAGATTACGAAGAAATAGATCCACTTTTCATTTCAAGAAATAATGTTAAAAGTAAGCAATAATCATACATTATGTTAAACCAATCCCAAGCAGGCACTTTTGGTAAGGAAGCACTGCATGAAGTTCGAGTTATCGCACGAAAACATTTTCTATTTATAGTGAGAGTGACCTTGACCTTTGGACCTTAAAAGCAATCCCAAGCATTTATAGTGACCTTGACCTTTGACCTACGGACCTTAAAAGCAATACCAAGCATTTATAGTAACAGTGACCTTGACCTTTGACCTTCGGACCTGAAAAGCAATCCCAAGCAAGAATTTTTGGTAAGCACTGCATGAAGTTTGAGTTTGATCGGCCCAAGGAAATTCAAGTTATCACATGAAAACCTCTGTCTGGACGCCGCCGACATAGCAATACCTGTGTCACCAGCTTTTCCCAGGCGACACAAAAAGGATTTTGAAGAACTTGCTGTGTTTTCCCTATTGGGCCCCACCCCTCTGCCACAAGGTCAGACTCGCCTTTGATACAAATCAGGTCGCCTTTACCCAAAGATGTTTTAGACCAAATATGGACAAAATTCTGTTATTCCTACAGAAGAAGAATTTTCAAGAATTTGCTAAATCACCTTTATTGGGTCCCATCTCTCAGGCCTCAGGGAGGTCACACACCATTTAAACATTTAAATTTCCCTTCCGCATAGGATGCTACTGTTCAAATTTGGTCAAAATGCCTACCCCTATCCTAACGAAAGATATAGGATATTAAAGCTATTCCTCTTAATGGCCCTGCCTCTCTGCCCCAAGTGGAGTCGGACACACCGTTTATACAAAATTGGTTCCCCTTCACCAAAGGATATTTCATACCAAATTTGGACAAAATCCTGTCATTCCTACAGAAGGACAAGGATTTTGTAGAATTTGCTATGTTTCCCCTATTGGGCCCCACAGCTCTACCCCCAGGGGGGCCAAACCATGATCAAGATTTGTTTGTTTGTTTGTTTGATTTTGTTTAACGTCCTATTAACAGCTAAGGTCATTTAAGGACGGCCTCCCCTGTGTGCAAGATGCATGCGTGTAGTGTATGTGTGTGTATTTTGGGAGGCTGCGATATGTTCGTGTTTGTCTTCTTGTAATAGCGCGGAACTGATGCCGACTTTATAGTGCTACCTCACTGAAACATACTGCCGAAGACATGCCAGGATTTTCCAGACTAATTTATAATAAAATCCCTTAATCCCTACTGTAGAAGAATGATTTTAAAGACCTNACATTATACTGACAACGGGCGAACCAGTCGTCCCACTCCCAATTTGCTGAGCGTTAAGCAGGAGTAGAAACTACCATTGTTAAAGACTTTGGTATGTCTCAGAAACTAGATCCCTAGGGTTGTGGCCAGACCCCAGGATCAATTATAATATCATGACTGCATTCGTCTCTTTATGCCCAGCATTTGTATATACAGTTTTGGGGAGGGGATCTCAACTGTATCAAAGTTTTGACCCTGGGGTTAAGTCTGCATTCATCTCTTTATACTCAGCAATTGTATATATGCATATGGTTATAGGGTGGGGATCTCAACTGTTTCCAAGCTGCGACTTAGAAACTAGGTCATCCTGGAAGCAAATGTGCATGCTTCTCTTTATACTCAACAATTGTGTATATGGTTAATACCGTGGGGGATCTCAACCATTTCCAAGTTATAAACTTTTTTTAGCCCCAGCCCATAGCAGTGTGTTCCCTTTTGGGCCCCACCTCTCAGGCCCCTCGGGGGCGAGACCCATGGTTTATACAAAATTGGTTCCCCTTCCCCCAATGATGCTTCAGACCAAATATGGAACAAATCCTTTCATTCTTACAGAAGTATTTAAAGAATTTACTATGTGTTCCCTATTGGGCCCCTCCCCTCAGACCCCTCCGGGGCCAGACGCCCGGTTTATACAAAATTGGTTCCCCTTCCCCGAAGGATGCTTCAGACTAAATCCTTTCATTCCTACAGAAGAAGAAGTATTTAAAAAAAATTGCTACATTTCCCCTTTTGGGCCCCCGCCCCTCAGCACCCAGGGGGGCCAGACCCACTATACGTCAAAATATGCTCAGTCGTTTATGACAAGTATCGATTTTTTCGACGGACGACGGACAGGTGAGCTAATAAAACCCAACCAAACCATTTAAAAGTTACGACCCAGGGGTTAAGTCTGCAATGGTTGCTGGGGTCAATTATAATATCATGACTGCATTCGTCTCAATATGCCCAGAATTTGTATATATAATTTTTGGGTGGGGATCATAACCATTTAAAAGTTATGACCCAGGGGTTAAGTCTGCAATGGTGGGCCATCCTCGAAGTGTAGCATTCATTTCTTTATGCAGCCCCATAAATTTCATCAAGTCGGATCCCCATGTCCTAGTCGAATTTGGTATAAATGTATAAATTTATCAATACAGAATTACATAACAAGTACACGTTTATTTGTTTTTAAGTTATGGCGATTTTTTATTTATTTTTAACAAACATGTGAGTATTGAAGACAAAATCAGATAAAAAGGTTCATTTTAAAAGTATTCGCATTGTATGTGTAAATAATTAAAATAAAGGGGGTTAAAATAATAAAAGAGATAACGAATAGATGATATGGACTATGCGATACTTTCAAATAGTTAATAATGCCTTCGAGTCCACGGAACTGATAAGAGTTTTTATATTCAGGACTCGAGAGTAGTTACCGCGAATTTGTTTAAAATCGGAACATTCTATTAAAAAATGTTCCACTGTAAATAGAGTGTCACATGCGTGGCATGACGGTGGATCTTCTTGTTTTAAAAGATACGAATGAGTAGTATATGTGTGCCCAGTATGGAGCCGAGCGAGGACAACTTCCTCTCTACGATCTTTCCGGCTTGGAATATATGTTTTAAGTTTCGGTTTTACTTTAAAAAGTTTGTTGCTGGTCTCGTTCATTTTGAATGGCTGTACGAATAATTGTTTTAAAATCTGTATATTGTAGTTTGATATTTGTTTGTTTGAGATTTAATGCATTTGTTTGCCTCCCTGTCAACAAATTCGTTGCCTTTAATTCCGACATGGTTTTTTCCTTCTGTAATAAAGGGGTGGTTCATTGGCTTCACGTACAGGCTTTTTACAGGTGTTGTTCGAAAAGCTCCAAGAGCTAGACGTAGCCCTCGGTTATTTATGGATTGGGTTAAGAATCTGAAGGCAAGAACTGCGCGCCGACCCGTATACCATAGAACCATCATCCAGTGTTGTTCGAATAAGCGATCTGTATAGGTGCAAACGCATTTCACGGTCCGCTCCCAAATCAGTGTAAGAAAGGACTCGAATTTCGATTGAGTTTCGAATCAAAAATAAGGCCAAGAATTTTAGTCTGTTCAACAACAGGAATTCTAGTGCTATCCAGTGTAAGGTTTGGGTCATTGTAATGTGTGCTTTTCGTTTTTGACAGAAATGCATGCACAGAGATTTCGATTTAGAGAAGTTGAAGCCGTTGTCGTCTGCCCAATTTTGCAGTTTGTTTAAACTCTGTTGAAGTTGTCGTTCTATCGTGTGCATGTTCTTAGATCTCCAACATATCAATAAGCCTTCACACATAACGACCCTTCTGTTGATTGACCAAGTCATTTGACTATATCATTGATTTAAAGACCAAACAGGGTAACTGATAGGATTCCACCCTGTGGGACTCCCATTTCCTGTTTAGACGTTTCAGACGATAAAATTGGGAAGGTTTCCACGTAAGCCAAAGTTGTGAAGATCTTTCCTGATGCCATACTGCCATGTGTTATCATAGGCCTTCTCAAGATTAAAGAACACGGCAACAAGGTGTTCCTTCTTGCCGAAAGCCTCTCGAATGAATGTATCGAGTCTGATGAGATGGTCATTGGTCTTCTGTTTCTAAAACCACTTTGACGAGGGAAAATTATATCGTTGGCCTCAAGAAACCAAACCAGTCTTGTGTTTATCATTCGTTCTAAAGTTTTACATACACAACTAGTCAGATAAACAGGACGATAGTTATTTGGATCAGTAGCATCCTTTCCCGTTTTTGGGATGGAATCTTTCCGGAAGCGAAGACTTGGTTGAATATGTAAAGAAGGCATGTAAGTGACGAGTCCGGCAAGTGCTTAAGAAATTGATATGGAATATCATCAGGATCTGAAGCCGGTCCTGTGATTTGATGAAAGTGCCAGCAATCTCCAGGGGGAAATGGAGAAACTAAAGAGGGATGTTTTCATTAAAGATCGAACCATTAGTGATCTTCGAAAATATTACAAAAGGAGCCAGAATTTGCAGAAAGAGCTGCAAGGCTCCAATAGTAAACTGAATGCCAGCCAGGAAACAGCCCGGGCCATAATGAGGGACAACCATTCAGAGAGGATTTTAAAGCTCAGGTGACCTAAACAATCATTCCAATAAAGCTGTTTTTGGACGCTAAAATATGAAAATATGGTTCAACACATTCCTTACACTCAATACATATAGTTCAACTTTATCATAGACAACAGTCTATTGATGGTGGTGGTCCAACACTACCCAACAAAACTTGCACAAAAATTTGAACCTGAAATTTAACTTAGTCCAACTTAGCTGTTTTTGGGCCATAAAAAATGAAAATATTGCCCGGAACATTGCTAACACTGCATAAAAAGACTTCAACCTTATAATAGACAACAGCGTATTGATGTTGGTTGTCCAACACATCACAAAACAAGAGGCCCATGGGCCTTAACGGTCACCTGATATGTTTAAACAGAGAGTTGATTTTGTTTTTAACATGTACAGAAATATTATTCAAAGTGACAAAAAACAATAAAACCACCTTATTCAATATCTAGCATACAGATTTCAGACTAAAAAGTATTTGAAACTAGCACCTCTGATTCTAAACAAGGAAAATGAAGAAATTTTAGCACACCGACTCCTTTGCGCCCTACCCTATAGCCCTCGGAGGTAGGGCGGCTCAAACTTTTCAAAGAATTAAACTGTCAACTCAAGGTTATTATTCCAATCAAGTTATTAACATGTAATATTCAAAGTATCATTTGCCATTATAAACCATAATAAATCCCCCCCCCCCTCCTTCCACAGGGTGTAAACGTAAGACCCTAGGGTCATAAACCTGAAAACCCTTCTATCTATGAAGAGTGTTTGATTCTACCGTATCTGGGTCTTTGAGATTTCAGTCAATTCAACCCTTTTTGGCCTCACACATCAGCCCCGGAGGGTCAGTCAGGGCTGATATGTGCATACCGTCAAACTGCTATCAAATACTGATAATGCTAACCCAAATTAAATTACTTTCAATGGAAATTAAACAAATGTTGGTCCAAAATGTGATTTCCCTATATAAACTATAGGAAAGTTTACCCCTACCCCAGGGCGAAACGTGAGACTCTAGGGTCAAGAAATTCACTTTTGGTAGAGCACCTTAAGACCCTTCCATCTATGAAGAGTGTTGGATTCTACCATATCTGGGTCTTGAGAAGATTTTTGAAATTTGCGTCAATTTGACACTTTTTGGCCACACCCATCAGCCCCGAGGGGTCAGTCGGGGCTCATATGTGCATACCATCAAGCTGCTACCAAATACTGTTAATGATAACCTAAATTTAATTACTTCCAATGGAAATTAAACAAATGTTGGTCCAACATGTGATTTCCCAATATAAACTATAGTAACATGTACACCCTCCCCAGGGGGAAACGTGAGACTCAAGGGTCAAGAAATTCACTTTTGGTAAAGCACCTTAAGACCCTTCCATCTATGAAGAGTATTTGATTCTACCATATCTGGGTCTTTAGAAGAAGATTTTTGAAATTTAAGTCTATTTGACCCTTTTTGGCCCCGCCCCTCAGGCCCCTTGGGGCCGGGAACCAAACCGGCAACTATATTTGTTGACCTTTGGCCATGGAAGGTTCTGCAAAATTTCATTGAAATTGGTTCAGGGGTTTTGGAGGAGAAGTCGATCGCAATAGGTCACTTGAGACCTAAAAATGTTCCACTGTAAATGGAGTGTCACATGCGTGGCATGAAGGTAGATCTTCTCGTTTTAAAAGGTACGAATGAGTAGGATATGTGTGCCCAGTACGGAGCCGAGCGAGGACAACTTCCTTCCTCTCTACGATCTTTCCGACTGGGAATAGATGTTTTAAGTATCGGTTGTACCTTAAACAGTTTGTTGGTGGTCTCTCGAGACCAGCGTTGCTGCCATTCATTTTGAATGGCTGTACGAATATTTGGTAGATATTCTGTGTATGGTAGTTTGATATTTGTTTGTTTGAGATTTAACGCATTTTTTGCTTCCCTGTCAACACATTCGTTGCCATTAATTCCAACATGGCTCAAAATCCATAGTAAAGTTATTTTGACTTATTCAAGATACGATATATTTGAAGAGCAACGTTTTGTATGTTTGTGTTTTTAGGATCTCGTAACTGTAAACTCTGTAGGACAGATAGAGAGTCTGATTTGTTTGTTTGTTTGTTTATGTTTAACGGCCCATCGACGGCTGTGGTCATTTAGGGCCATGGTGATTTATTTATTTATTTATCTTATTTTAACAAACATGTGAATCGCGAAGATAAAATCAGATAAAAATGGTTCATTTTTAAAAGTATTCGCATTGTATGTGTAGATAATAAAAATAATGATAAAAGGGGGTTAAAATAATAAAAGCGATAACGAATAGATGATATGGAATATGCGGTATATATATAACGTCAAAAATGATAAGGTTGGTTAAAAGACATCAGAGTCTATAAAATAGACCGATATCTTTTAAATAGTTAAATAATGCCTTCGAATCCACGGAACTGAAAAGTGTTTTCATATCCGGGACTCGGAAGTAGTTATCACGAATGTGTTTAAAATCGGAACATTCTATTAAAAAATGCTCCACTGTAAATGGAGTGTCACATGCGTGGCATGAAGGTATATCTTCTCGTTTTAAAAGGTACGAATGAGTAGGATATGTGTGCCCAGTGCGGAGCCGAGCGAGGACAACTTCCTCTCTACGATCTTTCCGACTGGGAATAGATGTTTTAAGTTTCGGTTGTATCTTAAAAAGTTTGTTGTTGGTCTCCAGAGACCAGCGTTTCTGCCATTCATTTTGAATGGCTGTACGAATAGTAGGTTTAAAATCTGTGTATGGTAGTTTGATATTTGTTTGTTCGAGATTCAATGCATTTTTTGCTTCCCTGTCAGCAAATTCGTTGCCTTTTATTCCGACATGGCTTGGAATCCATAGTAAAGTTAATTCAGACTTTTTTAATATACGAGATATTCGAAGAGAAAGGTTTTGTACGATTGTGTTTTTAGGATCTCGTAACTGTAAACTCTGTAGGACAGATAGAGAGTCTGAACAAATAATTGCCTTTTTAATGCGGTGTTCTTCGATATGGTCGAGGGCCAAACCAATGGCGCATGCTTCAGCAGAAAAGATGGAGGCGCCATTTGGTAGTCGGACTGAAGTGCAAGTATTGGCAGTACAGCAGGCTGCTGCCACTTTCTCACCATCGGTGTAAAGTTGTGTATGAGAAGGGTAATTTGAAATGCATTCCCGAAAGGAGGATTTGTGTTCTTCGGGCATAACACTTGATTTCCCTCGCTCATGTAATGTAAAGTTAAATTCAGAGAGTCTGAACATATGATTGCCCTTTTTAATGCGGTATTCATCGATATGGTCGATGGAGGCGCCGTCTGGTAGTCGAACTGAAGTGCAAGAATTAGCAGTACAGCAAGCTGCTCCCACTTTCTCACCTTCTCTGGAACCATTGGTGTAAAGATGTGTAAAGATGTGTATGAGAAGTGTATGAGAAGGGTAATTCGAAATGCACTCCCGAAAGGAGGATTTGTGTTTTTCGGGCACAACACTTGAATTCCTCGCTCACGTCCAGTTATGAGTAATCAAGTTTTGTTCGAATAAGTGATATGTATAGGCGCATAAGCATTTCACGGTCGCTCCCCAGTCAGTATGAGAAAGGACTCGTTTACTGTTTGGAACACTTATCCTTAAGATACTTTATATGTGGTATGAAAGAGGGTATCGAATCAAAAATGAGGCCGAGAAATTTTAGTCTGTTCAACAACAGGAATTCTAGTGCCATCGAGTGTTAGACTTGGGTCATTGTGTGCTTTTCGTTTTTGACAGAAATTCATGCAGTTTTATATTTAGAGAATTTGAAGCCGTTTTCGTCTGCCCAATTTTGTAGTTTGTTTAAACTCTGATGAAGTTGTCGTTCTATCGTGTGCATGTTCTTAGAACTGTAACAGATCAATAAGTCATCCACAAATATCGACCCTTCTGTTGATTGACCAAGACATTTGACTATATCATAGGGTGACTGATAGGATTCCACCCTATGGGATCCGTTTCTTGTTTAGACGTTTCAGAAAAAGTTGAACCAACACGGACTTTGAAATGTCTATCTATTAGGTAATAAAATATAAAATTGGGAAGGTTTCCACGTACTCAAAGGTCGTGAAGATTTTTTATGATGCCATACTGCCATGTAGTATCATAGGTCTTCTCAACAAATTTGTTTGTTTGTTTGTTTGATTTTGTTTAACGTCCTATTAACAGCTAAGGTCATTTAAGGACGGCCTCCCCTGTGTGCAAGATGCATGCGTGTAGTGTATGTGTGTGTATTTTGGGAGGCTGCGATATGTTCGTGTTTGTCTTCTTGTAATAGCGCGGAACTGATGCCGACTTTATAGTGCTACCTCACTGAAACATACTGCCGAAGACACCCAGCAGGACGCCCCACCCGGTCACATTATACTGACAACGGGCGAACCAGTCGTCCCACTCCTAATTTGCTGAGCGTTAAGCAGGAGTAGAAACTGCCATTTTTAAAGACTTTGGTATGTCTCGGCCAGGGGACAGAACCCAAAGCCTTCCTCACAGGGGCGAACGCTCAACAAATGGCCAAAAGTGAGGCATTGTCAAGGGAGACATTAGGAAAAAGAAAGTTATTTAGAAAGGAGAGAAGAGATAAGGTCCCAAATTTAGTCGCCTCTTACATCATGCAATTGGGGGCAGCAGGTACAATTCTTACGCCCTACCTGCAGGGCAGTTGTCAACAAAGTGTTCCTTCTTGGCGAAAGCCTCTCTAATGAAGTGTTCCTTCTTGGCGAAAGCCTCTCTAATGAATGTCTCTTATCTGATGAGATAGTCAACGTAAGAGTTGTTTCCCTTACACAGGATTGGATAATATATTTTGACACAGCGCGAATTCTTGTCAAACAGCATCGGCAGTTTTGTCATGTTCTAAAATTGTTAAATTTTCATAAATAAATACACAAGAAATAGCATGCTGTGTTACATAATGTTTGATAAGCATACACAGTTCACATATCGTCTCATCTCGGAGGGTTCCACGTCCGTTGTACATTGTAGCAACGATGGTTTATTACCGTTATCAACCTTAGCACGATATGTCACATTACGTTTCGGCTTGAAACATCAAAAAAGAGATTATACCTCATCAATCATACGGTTTATAAGTATATATATTTACATCTTCCTTGTACTTACAATATTAAAAAAGCTAGACCGAACATACAGCGTCAATGCTCGACAGTCTTCAGATGTGCTTTCTCGAATCAGAGTCACGAAAACAGGCACTCCACGGTGGTAGGTAAATGTTCCCGGACTAAAACCCTGTACCAGAAATATAAAGATATTTCAATATCTTATTAACGCGATCGTTTATGTTTTATAAAATTATACAATAATTTCGAACATTATTTTCTAAATCTGACAGTGTATTTTAAGGGGGAAAAACTTGTATGCCGCAGTCATTACTTTCGGGTGTAACCGGTTGAATTAGACCCCAATTTGTTTAGTTATTTTTATATATTATTATATAATAAATAAACGATAATCTATAATTATATAATTACAAAAGTAATGTAACACAACATAACGATAATTTCTATGTAAGCCTTCTTGGGCCATTTCGATCAACCTCCCACAAAAAAAACACCAAAATGTGGGACAACGATAGCGACTGGCGCATATGGGCCCGCCCAAAGCGCCACATCCATCAACCAGCAGCAGCAGCTCTCATCACAATATTTTCATATTGCTTGCATAATATTCAGTTCCTTAAAATGTCTACGCTTGTAGCCGGTCACTCACAGGCCAAGTACTTCCATAAGTACTTGCGTCCAAGTGATGACATTTTTGTTATCTCCAGGAGCGGATATCGCATTGAAGAGATGTGGGAGGTTATGACATCGTTGTCATTCATTGCAGAGCTAACAACCTACCTCGTGATTCAGTACCCATCGTCCTCGAGCGATTTCAGCAGCTCTGTGAGCAGATATGGACCATTTCCGCTCGGATACAGATAGCCATATCTAGTCTACTGCCCAGGGCAGATGCAAGAACAAGACCTAGATTCATCAACGATGTGAACCCCAAGGCCCGCCAGATCAACAACCCAATCAGGACTATCGCCGAACCTCAGCTACATTCCCCATACAGCGTTTGCCAGGAAAGGAAAGATAGAACAACCACTACTCAGTAGAGATGGCCTTCACCTGAGTTTCAAGGGAACTGACAGAGTGGTGAAAGATCTGCTTGCCGGAGTGACCATCATCGGGGAACAGCCACCACACCAATGCCAACTACGAGACCTCCACCACCAACCACACCAATATCAGCTACTCCACCAACAGCATCAACTACCTTACCTGACCGCGCTGATAACCACATAACTTCCTAAACGACCAGACGTGAAACCAACTTATTTATCAAATGATGATCCTACATGAGTTGCAGTTTAGTCCCTCATACTCAAGGTATGATAAAATAACATTGTATGATAAAATAACATTGTTACATTGCCTATCTATAATTAATCATGGTTAACACTCATAGGTTTGCAGCTGTATCAACAATGGATTAAAGAATTATAATGGAGTATCATGTACCTTCTACATCTAATAAGATTGTGGCGTTTGATGTGTTGTGATAAAGAGATTATCCTCTATTCATTACATGTTAAGTATAACATATTATTAATTGATTGAAATTATTGTATAATTAAAAAAAAAATATATATAAACGATCACGTTATTAAAATATCTTTATATTCCTGGGCGGGGTTTTAGTCCGGGTCCGGGAATGGCGTACAAGATTTACCTTCCACCCCAATCCGAGTTGCTGAAATGCTCAAACCCAGTGCACGAACTTCACCACCACAACACTTGTAGAATGCACCGGAGATAAACATTTTGTTTGCAGAAGGCTATCAAAAGACCCACAGGTGAGTGTCCGACTATATAGCACGCACCCCGAACGGAAGTGGGTTCGTCATTTCGACAGAATTAATAAGCCACTCGGCTCAAATACTGTATGATAAACAACTATTTATTATTTGTATATAATTACCTTATATGTTTCTCCATTTACAAAAGTCAACTAAACTCCGTGGTTTCTAAATGACTTCCTCACAATCGTTATTCCCCGGTCTGTGACAAACATCCTTAAAAGACCGTTGTTTTAAGTGACCTTTTACCACTAATCCTTCTGACCATATCACAAACTTTTGTGATGGTTGTGTTCGAGTTCAGTTTCGACAAGTACTGTTTTCATGATATGGCCGTATTTCTTGCCGCCGAGCTTTCGATTTTTTTTTACAGTGATTCAAATTGCTGTGTGAAAGGTTGATTTTGAATGTCTAAAAGCTGTTTTTGCTACCTAGCTTTGTCACAGTCTTTGTTACTTCACGGTTTTTGGTTTTGTTTCCCAGTGGAATTTGGTATGCATTCGCTAGCTATCTCCAGAAGTTTTGTTGTGAATGAGTCGAATGGATCTTCAGAGTCCTTGGAATTATCAAAATTTAAAACTGTCAGCACTGAGTTTTTCGAATTGTGAAGCTTCCAGTTTGATACAAATAATAAGATAGGAAAGTGGTGGCTTCCACAAAAATCGTCAAGTAATAATGATGGGTGACATAATGTCAAGTCTAAAAGTGTAAATGCTCCAGAAGCAGGGTGTAATTACGTTTAAGATATATCAATAAAAAGACAAGAGATCGTTTTGAATTATAAAATTTGCGATTTTTCTCCCCCTTTCATTACTATCCAGGGAACCCCAAAGGTTGTTGAGACCATTGATGCCACTAATTAGGAAAAAAAGGAGAAGGAAGTTGTGAAAGATCGTCGAGATCTATAGAACATATGGTTAGTGCTGTGTGGAGAGTTACACTTATAGCAACGGCCTGAAAATTAGTGTTTAGCTGTATTTCTATGTGAGGAGTATACTTATCGACCAATATATCGGCTCCATCAGTTGCCTTATCGCCAAAAGCATTGAAAATGTTCTTGAAGTTAACAGTAGTTTCCTTTTTAAAGAGCGTTTCCTGAGGACAGAATACTGAAAAGGTTGTGTTCTTGAGATAGCCGAAGAATTTCATCTACATTGGGTGGAAGACCTCTACAGTTTCACTGTAACTTCCAGTTTAATATATGGAAGGGTCTTAAGGTGGTGCTTTACCAAAATTGTGAATTTCTTGACCCTGGAGTTTCACGTTTCCCCCTGGGAAGGGGGTAAACTTTACTATAGTTTATATAGGGAAATCACGTTTTGGACCAACATTTGTTTACAATGCATTGGAAGTAAATTAGGTAGCAGTTTGATAGTATGCATATTTGAGCCCGGACTGACCCCAAGGGGCTGATGGGTGGGGCCAAAAGGGGTTGAATTGACTGAAAATTCAAAAATCTTCTTCTCAAGACCCAGATATGGTAGAATCAAATGCTCTTCATAGATGGAAGGCTCTTAAGGTGCTTTACCAAAATTGTGAATTTCTTGACCCTGGAGTTTCACGTTTCCCCCTGGGCAGGGGGTAAACTTTACTATAGTTTATATAGGGAAATCACATGTTGGACCAACATTTGTTTAATTTCCATTATTATGGTTTATAATGGCAAATGATACTTTGAATATTACATGTTAAGAACTTGATTGGAATTATAACCTTGAGTTGACAGTTTGATACTTTGAAACTTTTGAGCCAGCCCTACCTCCAAGGGCTGTAGGGTGGGGGCTCAAAGGAGGCAGTGTGCTAAAATTTCTTCATTTTCCTTGTTTAGAATCAGAGGTGCTAGTTTCAAATACTTTTTAGTCTTAAATCTGTATGCTAGATATTGAATAAGACGGTTTTATTGTTTTTTGTCACTTTGAATAATATTTCTGTTCATGTTAAAAACAAAATCAACTCTCTGTATAAATATATCAGGTGACCGTTAAGGACCATGGGCCTCTTGTTTATTATTATTAGGCTTATTAATTATTACGTTTCTCGTTAAAAAACCGTTACGAGTTTACTTACGGTCAATATTAATTAGACTTTTATTCGGTAAGCAGGTGGAAATACTTTTGACCATAAATTATCATTGTCTGTGTGTCGCGTTGCGTTAGCGTACGTCAGGTCTTTGTGATGGATATATTACATGTATCAATATTTGATCGACCTTTATCTTTATAAATCACAAGACATTTCTGTTTGTTTCACACTCATCCATTATGCAAACGAAATGGCAAAATTTAAATCATTCTTATGTGCCTCGATCCTCGTAGCCTACAGTGTACTGACGTATCTTCCTATGCATTGTGTATGTTCGTTTCTTTTTAGATATTTTATATACTTCCGCTTTTTATATAAACCCGTTCTTGTCACCACAAACGAATCACCGTTTGTAAGCGTCATCCGTAGCACTTCCGTACCGTTTGTGTAGCTTTGTTTGTTCGTTTGTTTGATTTTGTTAAACGTCCTATTAACAGCTAAGGTCATTTAAGGATGGCCTCCCCTGTGTGCAAGCTGCATGCGTGTAGTGTATGTGTATTTTGGGAGGCTGCGATATGTTCGTGTTTGTCTCCTTGTGATAGCGCGGAACTGATGCCGACTTTATAGTGCTACCTCACTGAAACGTACTGCCGAAGACATCCAGCAGGACGCCCCACCCGGTCACATTATACTGACAACGGGCGAACCAGTGCAAAAAAGATGACCTTGTGCAAATTGGGAAATATATCACCGCTACTAATATGCTCCGTAAAGACAACACCAGTAGTTTTGAGAAGTTGTCACAAAAGTTAAAGATGCAAACAGATCAATTAAAACAAGAGCTGGACAAGCTTACAGCACAGACACTCTCTCTTTATCACAAAATGGAAGAGGATAATACTAAGCTGATAAAGAAATACAAACAGAACCTGAAGATGTACGAGAAACAACTCAAACAGCAAATTCAAGAATGTAAAGCAGCTCTCCAGCGTGGTTCTCGCATACAGATTTATGATACATTTTGTGAGCATGATTCTCCTACATACAGTCTCTCTGTAAAACCTGTCCTGGGAACTGCCAACTTCACTCCAAATCAAAATCCTCAAGATCACTTGAAAACAACATTGGGGAAAATTATCACCTCAGGTCAACGTCAAACATTAACTAACCAGGATCGGTCAGTCACAACATCTGATGATATGGGACAATCCTCTACACAACGGTCAGGAATAAAACGGAAGAAAGCTGTGACAACTTCAAACTACTGCCACAGACCAAGGTAATGGAGGACTTTAAGTCTCCATGTGACATGCATGCTATATGTCCAACCACTGATGGTCAAGTGTGGACAAAGTTTGATAAAACATTAACTCTCCTAGACAGGAAGTCAAACACAATGTCTGGATCTATGATATCAGTCTGTCACCCACCACACACACACTGTGGGTCTGTGACAGAGACTATACTATCATGGAGCTAGTATAAGGACGACTGACTCACAGATTCAGTACCAAGGAGAAACCTATGTGTATATGTATTACAGCCAGTAACCATGTCATTGTAGGGATGACCAAACACATCTCCAAATTTACCACAAATGGTAAAATGGTGTGTTCTACTATTGCAAAAGGGACTGGGAAACCATAGTGTGTTTACCACACAGGATCTCGGAGTGTCCTGTCACTCACAATGTGGCAGTCACTGATTTCAGTCGTGAAAGAGATGGTGGTGATGATATATCACATGTTGTTGTGATGGACACTGATTTCAAGAAGCTGTTTGTATAGAGGTGACATCCCCAGTACATATAAACCAACACCACAAATAGGAGGTAAACCATTCCCCCCCCGGGGTGGGGAGTATGCCAGTGTGGGGAACCTGATCATTGGGGACTGTGACAACTACAGGGTCCTACTCATCAGTGGAGGTGGTGAGTTCATCAGGGGCATACACAGACACAGACTATACACACGCTGTAGGTATAGACAGGGAGGATGTCCTGTGGGTAGTGTTTGGGTTATTGAGTCAGAAAGTCAAACTACTACAGTACAGCAGTGTGTGATGCCTGTAACCAAACATTTGTTTGTTTTTTATGTTTAACGGCCCATCGACGGCTGGTCATTTAGGGCCATGGTGATTTATTTATTTATTTTACTTTTTTAACAAACATGTGAATAGCGAAGATAAAATCAGATAAAATGGTTCATTTTAAAAGTATTCGCATTGTATGTGTAGATAATAAAAAATAATAAAAGGGGGTTAAAATAATAAGAGATAACGAATAGATGATATGGAATATGCGATAAATATATAATGTCAAAAATGATAAGGTGGGTTAAAAGACATCAGAGTCTATAAAATAGACCGATGTCTTTCAAATAGTTAAATAATGCCTTCGAATCCACGGAACTGAAAAGTGTNGAAGGTACGAACTGCGCGCTGACCCGTATACCATAGAACCATAATCCAGTTTTGTTCGAATAAGTGATCTGTATAGGCGCAAAAGCATTTCACGATCCGCTCCCCAATCAGTATGAGAAAGGACTCGTATAATGTTTAACGCCTTGGAACACTTATCCTTCAGATACTTTATATGTGGTATGAAAGAGAGTTTCGAATCAAAAATGAGGCCGAGAAATTTAGTCTGTTCAACAACAGGAATTCTAGTGCCATCGAGTGTTAGATTTGGGTCATTGTGTGCTTTTCGTTTTTGACAGAAATGCATGCACACAGTTTTGGATTTAGAGAATTTGAAGCCGTTTTCGTCTGCCCAATTTTGTAGTTTGTTTAAACTCTGTTGAAGTTGTCGTTCTATCGTGTGCATGTTCTTAGATCTGTAACAGATCAAGAAGTCATCCACAAATAACGACCCTTCTGTTGATTGACCAAGACATTTGACTATATCATTGATTTTAAGACCAAACAGTGTGACCGATAGGATTCCACCCTGTGGGACTCCCATTTCCTGTTTAGACGTTTCAGAAAAAGTTGAACCAACGCGAACTTTGAAGTGTCTATCCAATAGGTAATTGGATATAAAATTGGGAAGGTTTCCACGTACGCCAAGGTCGTGAAGATCTTTCATGATGCCATACTGCCATGTAGTATCATAGGCCTTCTCAAGATCAAAGAACACGGCGACAAGGTGTTCTTTATTGGCGAAAGCCTCTCGAATGAACGTCTCTAATCTAGACAAACAAACAACAAGTCTATCTAGTTACAATGACATGGAAATCAAAATCAACGGAAATTTACAGGATTATAATTAAATTGTTTATACTACAGATTGTGTGATATTGACAGGATTAGAAGTAAATTGTCTATACTACAGATTGTGAAATGTAGTCTACAGATTTTGTGATATTCACAGGATTTTTAATAAAATGTCTAGACTACAGATTGTGTGACATTCACAGGATTAGAAGTAAATTGTCTATACTACAGATTGTGCGACATTCACAGGTCAAAATCTGCTCAGTCGTTCATGACTAGTAGCGTTTTAAAGGAAAAGTTGACAGACGGATGCCGGACGGACGACGGGGTATGGTATAAGCTCACCATGGTCCTTCGGACCAGGTGAGCTAAAAAATAAGATAAACTTTGATTATCAGGAAAGTTTGAATAGAGACATGCACAGTATTTGTATTTCTTACATTCTGTTTCACCTTGGATGATCGGACATCACATCAACATGGACTTTTATTTTGTACTTAGTAATTAATTAATAACAAATAGTTGTATAATTATATTCTTTACGTATAATAATGTGAATGTTAATAAACCATACAATATTGGCATAAATTATTCATAATATTCAATTTACATAAGCTTAATATTTAACTATCTACGAGTCACTCCGTGTGGATCTTGAACTCCCAGGAAGGATCTAGTGAAGGAGGATGGCTAATATTCACTCATTACCATGGTGAGGTCAAGATGTAGCACAGTTTGACTTGCACATTGATATCTGTTTTTGTATTTAAGTGGGTGTTTTTTTCAATTTTTCATTTCACTATAAATCATAAGGAGAGAACTGATAAAGGCATAGAATGTTTTTCGACCCCATTCATATGCTATCATGAGTAAAATCTGATGAAATGAAATTATGGGACAAAATTTAACATTATTTTAATTGATTTTTTTCATTTATTTTTTAGATTTCACCTGATTGTATGAAATGTGTACATTTCTATGTGTTCTTATTTTTTGCCTTTAGATAATTTCAATTAATGCCAGAGTGTGAAATGCGTTTGATACATGTTAAAAAAAAAACCCAGTCAATTAGCAGTTTTTTTTTTACTTTTTTCTTTTTATTAGTTTTAAAATGCCGCACAATGGCACATCCCCCAGACCAGAAGAAGCTGTTTACAATTTTCAAACATATTTCATCCCTGTGACCGTGAATGAAGGTCATTCATTGGAACACAGTTGGTAGCCCTTCGTCCCAGTATGTTGCTGGCCAAATATCATCACCCTAGACCTCATGGTTATTCAGGAGAAGTCGTTAAAATATTTTAACATATTTTACCCCTATGACCTAGAATAGATGAAGGTCATTCGTTTAAACAAACTTAGCCCGTTACTCCAGCATCCTACTGGCCAAATACCATCATCACAGGCCTTTTGGTTATACAGAAAATGTTGTTTAAAGGTTTTTAAGACAATTGACCCCGGTCACCTTGAATATTTAGTTATTCAGGATAAGTTGTTTAAAGATTTCAACATATTTGACCCCTGTGACCTTGAATATAAGTGAAAGTCATTCATTTGAACAAACTTGGTAGTGCTTTATCCCAGCATGTTATTGGCCAAATATCATCATCCTGGGCCTTCTTGTTATTCAGAAGAACTTGTTTAAAATTGACGCCGGACCATGGCATAAGCTAACAAGAGGCCCATGGGCCTTAACGGTCACCTGATATATTTATACAGAGAGTTGATTTTGTTTTTAACATGAACAGAAATATTATTCAAAGTGACAAAAAACAATAAAACCACCTTATTCAATATCTAGCATACAGATTTCAGACTAAAAAGTATTTGAAACTAGCACCTCTGATTCTAAACAAGGAAATTAAGACATGTAATATTCAAAGTATCATTTGCCATTATAAACCATAATAAATTTTGGTCCAAAATGTGATTTCCCTATATAAACTATAGTAAAGTTTACCCCCTCCCCAGGGGGAAACGTGAGACCCCAGGGTCAAGAAATTCACAATTTTGGTAAAACACCTTAAGACCCTTCCATATATGAAGAGTATTTGATTCTACCATATCTGGGTCTTGAGAAGATTTTTGAAATTTTAGACAATTTGACCCCGCCCTTCAGGCCCCTGGTGGCTTGGGACTAAACCGGCCACAATTTTTGTTGACCTTTGTCCATGAAAGGTTTCTGCAAAATTTCATTGAAATTGGTTCAGGGGTTTGGGAGAAGTCGTCGAAAATGTAAATTGTTTACGACGGACGACGACGGACAAAAGGGGATCGCAATAGGTCACTTGAGACTTTGTCCTAAAAAGGAGGTACCGTGTACATTTTGTTAGATTGAAGGTAATGTTCAAGGTGGCTTCACGGGTTTGATAGAGATCTTGAAGGATCTTTGTGTTGTTATGGAATGCTCAGCATCCATATCCTCCAAGGACCTGAATGTGTTGAAAGTCTTGATTTCGTCATCCGAAGTTTGTTTTTAAGGTCACCTGCCCAAAGGTTTATTTGGTTTTATTTTGTTTAACGTCCTATTGACAGCTAAGGTCATTTAAGGACGGCCTCCCCTGTGTGCAAGATGCATTTCTGTAGTGTATGTGTGTGTGTATTTTGGGAGGCTGCGATATGTTCGTGTTTGTCTCCTTGTGATAGCGCGGAACTGATGCCGACTTCATACAGACCCGTACACGTTCGCTGTTCCACCTTGGACGCAAACGGTACGGAAGTGCTACGCAAATGGTACGCAAGTGCTACGCAAATGGTACGGAAATGGTACGCAAGTGCTACGCAAATGGTACGGAAATGGTACGCAAGTGCTACGCAAACGGTACGGAAGTGCTACGGATGACGCTTACAAACGGTGATTCGTTTGTGGTGACAAGAACGGGTTTACATAAAAAGCGGAAGCATATTAAATATCTAAAACGAAACAAAAATACCCACAATGTATAGGAAGAAACGTCAGTACACAGTAGTCTACGAGGATCGAGGCACATAAGAATGATTTAAATTTTGCCATTTCGTTTGCATAATGGATGAGTGTGAAACTAACAGAAATGTCTCGTGATTTATAAAGATAAAGGTCGATCAAATATTGGTACATGTAATATATCCATCACAAAGACCTGACGTCACTAACAGGTCAACGCGACACACAGATACTAATAAGTTATGGTCAGAAGTACTTCCACCTGCTTACCGAATAAACGACTAATTAATATTGACAGTAAGGAAACTTGTTACGGGTTTTTTAACGAGAAACGTAATAATTAATAAGCTTAATAATAATAAAAAATATATATAATTTCAGACTCCTGTGTTAAGGATCCAGTACCTCTATTTCTATTTTTTATATCGTCTTTAATACTTCCATACACTTTCAGATTTTCGTAGGATTTGGAGACCGATAATGTGCTTAATTATTAGTACATGCAAATACATGCATCGGAGATTTGAAATGTATACATGTTATACCATGTCTATTAATTAAATTTTATTCACAGATAAACAGTTTTTTTTTGTTAAACATCTTTTATTTTATTATGAAAATCAGGGATGTGTAGTGGTCCACTACACATCCCTGATTGTACGTGTATATTGTTACGGGAGTTATTATATATATTTTTTCAGTTTGAAAGGCAAGCTCGTGCATGTAGGAAACTATTATGAATAAGAAAAATAATATGTACTAAATATATGTAATTTTTACATTCATGATATGTACCTCTAGTATTAATAAGAATATAGGTTTTCTTTATCGATCATAAAAATGTAGGTATCTATACTGACTTTTCTACAGGTAAATCTTACCTG